>NW_010426717.1:15751-16615 GCF_000710305.1 Buceros rhinoceros silvestris | reverse complement strand
GGACATACGCAGAAACCAGTTTTGCGAGTGGCAATCAAATGGTAGGCAGTAGTTCTGCAGATTAACACCTTGATGTTACTGTAGATATAGAGCTAAATATGAAGGAAGAAAATAATGTCGCCCCCCTGCCCCCTGCCCAAAATAGTATTAAGGAATAACTTTTCAGGTAAATAAAGAGGGGTCTTTTTTGTTAATATTATTTTGATAGAGGGTATTGTTTTGACCCTTCCCATGTTGGTGATCCATACGGCTTCCTTCTCTCCAACCTCCCTGTTCACCTCCAGCTGTCTGAGAAACCAGTGAGTCTGTGCTTTTGTCAAGAGAATTTCTTAGGCCTGGTGATTGGACGACAATTAGCACAATGTGTTGGATTGGGAAGGTGGCATCGGTCTGCCTTCGTTTTGGTGGAGAGAGCCCATAGCTGCCATCATCATGATGTATCTGTGATACCTTGTGGTCAGGACAGATAGTCGCTGGTCAAAAGACACTTCTGTGGCCTTTCGGGTTGCTCTGTCCCATGTCAGATGAAAGTCTGTCACAATGTGTTTCCGGTGAATAAAGTATGTTATCGAGGATTTCCCTCTATGTAAAAGGATTAGACCAGGAGAAACTCTTCTATGGCTATTCAGTGACAGAAAATGTACATTTTAATGGTAGGATCTCTTGGTTTTGATTAAATGACGTTAAGTGCTGAGCCAGTTGCATGCCTTTTAATGGGTATAAATACATGAAAGGAATAGCAGTTTGTTCAGCATTCTCAGTCACTTCTCAAGTTTTTATCGCTTCAAATGAGAGAGGTTGTACAAGCATAAAAATATTAAACCATTAAAAAAGTTTAAACCAATTAAAGCAAGGATGCATTCC
>NW_010426717.1:6838-15655 GCF_000710305.1 Buceros rhinoceros silvestris | reverse complement strand
GCAGAGAAGAAAGAACTACTTTTTGCTGAATTCCTTTAGGTTTAGATTTTGACTTATTTTTTGCATCAGTACTTTAAAACCAATGATTTTCAAAACCTTTTTGTGTTTGAACAATGTGGAGTTTCCAGGGCATCTGTGTTTTTCTCTCAGTGACTAAGTTTTGCTTCTGGGTAAGTGATGAGATTCCTAGTCTTTGAGTATTTTGGTTTAGTGTAAAGGTAGCTTTCAAAGACTTCACTTCCCTCTAGTCACAATTATTTAACTCTTGTCTGGGGATATTTGAAAATAACTGGGGTTTTTAAGGTGTTTTGAAGGTATGCAAAACACAGAATTGCGAGGAAAGGAAGGACTTCCCAGGCGAGGAATCCAGACCCCTGTTGCATCTGCCTGCCTCCAGCCTGCCTGGGAGCTGAGCTGCCCCCAGAGCTTCTCATTGTGGTTGCCCGTGGCTTCTAGAGGCACAATCAAGAATGTGAAAACAGCTATTTTGGGTAAAGCAGCAGTACCTCTTGCAGTACGCACTCTGTGGCAGTAGCCAGTGTCTGGGGAAGCTGGAAGTTCAGGGCACTAACAGAGTGCTGCTTTTGTTCAGCTTCCAGCTGCTTCTGGCTGGAGGGGCTTCCTGAGCAGAAGGTAGTGCCCTCGTGGTTAACAGCCCTTCACTGATCGCCCCTGGCCCAGTAAAATACTCCTTGAACTTCTGTCGACTGTTTCAGCATCTGCACTAACGTCTGACAGTATCACAGCCTGTGTGATAAATGAAGTTATTGTTAGCTTATCATGCAGGTTTTATTTAATGCCTACGTATTCCTGCATTAGAAGCAACAATGAACCATTTTACCCCCTCGGTGCTTTCCAAGACTCAAAGACTCAAATGTATCCCTGTTTGTCACACAGAATTGAAGTTTACTGCGGCTCAGGAGCAGGGGGTATTGGTCACACCATTCAGTCTCTCCTTTTTGAGGTTGAACAATCCTAGATATTTTTTTCACTGTTCTCTGAAGACTTGGAAGTTTAACTATATCCTTTTACAGGATAGAGGATTAAACAATCTTTTTAAGGCCATTAATTTTGTACAGCAGTGTAAAATGTTTTCGGTTTATTTGTCTTTTTCTTACTTAAAGCAAATTCTCAATTTGCTTTTTGACTGCAGTAGAGTCTGAAGCAGATTTTTTCTTTAAAATTGTCTCTTGTAACCCCACAGTCTTCTTCCTGAGCAGTAGAAAGTAGTTCAATGTGCCTGTAAATTTTGGATATTTTTACCTCGATGTCCAGTGCTTCACACTTAGTCTGTGTTGATTTTCATTTGTCACTTTATATCCCATTCACACTACTCTGTGAGGTGCTTATGCAGCTTTTTGTGACTAGCTTTATTTTTACTCATATAAATAGTTGTAACCTCCTTACTAATTTTGGGGGAAGGCTGTTTGCATACAGACTGCATCATTGGATTCCTGCGCGCTTTGACCGATGATTTCCCTTCATTGAAAAAGTTAACCACTTTATTCCTCATTTTATTTTCTGTCTTCCCCATTCATCAATGTGACGATCATCATTCTTACCCCATGACAACTTAGTGTGGTGTTCTGTGCGGGGTGGGGTTTTTTTATGTTCTTGGAAGGGACTTTCTGAAAACCTCTAGAAATTCAGGTTAACTGTTTTGGAGTGATGCAGATCTGTAGTTTGGCTCCTTTCAGCCTCATAACAAGCCATCTGATCCCTTTTATGTAGTCTCTCCTAGTTTTCCCACTGCAAAAGGGAGGCAAGAGGGCACCTAAGGACTGCCTCTACTTCGCTGTAGAAGTTGGAATGGCCCTTGGTACACCATCTGGTCCAGATTGTGTTAGTCTTACAAGGTAACCAGTGCCCTGGGCAAGGGAAGGAGGAAACTGAAATTTGAGGTAAATCCTGCAAGTGGGAAATGAGATCTGTAAAATCTTAAAAGGACGTAAATGGGATGCTGGCAGTCGTCACTAGTGGTCTTTAAAAGTAACCTTTTTCTTGGCACCTGGGCCATTCTTGTCTGAGTAATGTGCGATACAGGACTGTCTGGGGAAGCCGGAGAACCAGTTGCTTTGGAGTGGGCCCGTTGAGTCCTCTGGAAGTTTGATTGTGCTACACATCAGAGGTTGTGGGATGAGTGAAACCACCTTGTTTAGCTGCTGGCTGCGGTTTTAGGCTAGGCTGTCCAGGGGTCCGTCTTCTAAAGCATCCTGCTCTGGGCTAGCTTGTGTGCTAGCTTGTGTAGGTCTGTCTCTCACATACTTGCAAGGGTGCAGAGCTGTATCTACAACTTTTAATTCACTGTTAGCTTTTTAAACAAGCTTAGTCTTTGTGTACTGGTGATTAGAAACTGTCACTAAGAGGTTGGTTATCAGCTCTTGTGTGGGCTCCATGAAGGGTTATTTTGAAGGTAGCTGTTAAAGTAACACTTAGATCAAGTAGAAGGTCTCCAGAATATGGCACAATATAAGCTGTGAGATGAGGAGTGTCATATCAGTGATATAAATCAGTGATGACCACAAATAACCTGATGTGGTAAAAAAAATAAACAGCATTCTTAACAGATATCCAGTCCGAAGTAAATTTACTCAGAAGAAATTAGTATGATTAAAGCAGTGAATTCTTTGCAGTCATGAAGCCCAGATCATCACCTTCATATTTTCTGTCTGATTAGTTCTGGGATTATTTCTGCTTCTGTTATGTCTGCTTTCTTTTCATTTCAGACACAACTTCATCAAATATTAATAGTTAGGGGTGTAGGATGAAACCTTTGTGTCTGGTTCCTTGTTGTTCCTTGCTGTCTTATCAGCATTGTGAGTATTCTGGAAATCACGGTCAACTGCTGCTGCAGGGCCAGCAGATGGAGAACAAGAACGCTACTCAGTTTTGTGAATCTGAAATATGAAGTTGCTACTGTTTGACGAGGCAGAGGGATAAAAGGTAATTAGCTGATCAACACTATGAATAGAAAAGCAGATTTCAGAAGGTTGAATTTTGGGAAGACACTTCCCCCTGTGCCCCCCTGCCCCCCACAAAGAAAAAAAAACCCGAACAGTTATTTCCCCCCTTAAAATATTAACTGTACTCAAAACTTTCTGGCTGGGCAGATTGCATGTAACATGTAACAGCGTGGCTAGCCTATACCTGCGTAGTTTATTTTAGCTTTTTGTGATGGCAGAAGTACTGCTGGTAAGAATGCCTTTGTTTTAACGGGGCTTGCAGTTGGCACCTGCCAGGTATACACTGGCAAACGATTACAGTTATGTCATTAATGGTACAGCCTCTCTCTGAAGGCAAACACTCGGACCAGCTGGCAGTACAGTCAATCAGTCATTTCCCTAACGGAGTATCTCCTGTTTCGGTGGTACTCCTTTATTGGTTAGGGAAGTACAACTTTGAGTCATTTTGCAGAAGGGGGCTTTGTAGCCACCTTTAACCACAGCAGAAAGCAGTGTTTATGTAGTGAACTATGTGACATGTACTGGCAAAAGTATAAAATCTTTCCTCAGTATCTGTATCAATAAATTAGGCAACTTGTTGGATAATAAAAAAATACATTTTTACAGTCAAAATTTTGATAATGAGACAAGCATCTTTTAAGTCAGGTAATAATGAGGCTATTAAAAATCCCTGGCTGGGAACAAACAAGTCTACATGCTTACTCAGGATTCTCACTTATTACAAGAAAAAAAAAATATTGAATAGAGCTCATCTGTGCTCACTCTTGTTATCAAGCCTAAAAGTTCTCAACAGAACTTTAGTAAATATTTTATGGACTGTTGATAGTAGTGAGCCTCATGTCGTGCAGTCAGTGTATCCAGGTTCAGCCTCTCACAGTTTATAAACCTAATTCCTCTTAGGTTTTAGTCACTTTGAATATTAGTTAAGTACAATGAAATAATTATCCCAACTGCTCTTTGAGGATTAAAAGCAAAGTTTTGCTTGTGTCATTCTGTACACTAGGGAAAGTGGAGTTTCATTCTGGTTATGTCCCACCTCCTATATATACGTGCACACATTCCAGAAACACCGTGAGAGGCAAGGCTAACATCTGTCGCATGCAATCCACTCTTTGTTTCCCTTTCCTTTTCCCAGGGGTAATGTTTCATATGGAATTTTGTTTTTACAGATTGTAGTATGTATCTGATTTGTTAAGTCTGCTTCCTAGAAGGAGCCCCAGCTGAAGGAACGCAGCTTGTACTTGAAACACAAAGGTGTACCGCAGGGTAGTTCTCACGTAGGCAGGCACTCTTTTCAGAGCCAACGTCTCAAAGACCTAAGCTATGATTTGTGAATAAATAACTCCATGTGCTTCAGCTTCAAAAATACCTTTAAATAATAGAGATCTGCCCACTAGAATATCTTTTATATATCTAAGCGCTGTGTCTTGAGATACCTCGAGGTGCAAGGCATGACGATCTTGTAATACAGTGCTGTGGTCTGTAAGTCAGAGTGTATATCAAAGGGGGAGTTTGGCTGCTCCTGGTAATCTGTTTGGCCAAGGAAGTTCTAGCTATTGTTTCCTCAAGAGTGGCTTGATGCTTGGAGGAGTGATGACGCTGTTGTCCAAGTGCCTGATACTCACCTTTCTCCTATTGCCCTGACAGTTGGAAAACCGACTTTTTGCATGGTTTTATGCAGTCCCAGAGATTAGCGGGAAAATGCTGTTCACAGGAGAAGGTGGAATTCAAGGGCTCTCTTCAATTCCCACCTCTTAGAGGAGGTCTAACCATTTTGTCTTCTAAGCACTGGTACCTTTGAAAAACAGTACGAAATCAGAGTATCTCAAAATCACTTTGGTAAAAGGCAGGACCCCTGCTTGTCTAGTTTAAGATGTATTTATTTCTGAGGTCAGATCAGTATCAATCATGACATGACTTTTTTTTCAATATCCAGTCAAGGATATCACTAAGTTTAAGTTTTACATGAGACATTAATACAAATGGTACTTTTCTGCCTATAATAAATTTTTTCTTCACTGAAACCAATAATGACTCTCCCAGTCAGGGAATGCTTCACTGGTACAAAATCAGGAAATACATGGGTCAAATTTACAAGGATTGGGTTGAAATCCCTTTAGACTTGTTCAGTATTTTCTACTTGTGTGCAAGGATTGGGCAGGAGGAAACTTGACGAGTTGTTTGTTTGGTGGTGGAAGGATGGGCACATAGTACCAAAGGAAAATTTTGAATACTGGCGATGAGAACAGGTCTTTGCAGTGCGTTGGGCTAGACCCTGCAGTGAACTGCAAGAAAAACTGATGAGGTAGAGCTGAGTAACGCTGAAATGCTGAGTAATTCCTGAAACTGTGTTTTAGTAACTCGTACCAAAAAAAAGTGTCCTTTCCCAGTCTCCAGGTTTCAGAATTGGCCTTCCATAAACAGTGATCACATTTGCATTCTTTCTTATTTTAGAAAATAGGCTGCTCTAAGGTGCTGCGAGGAGCCCACCGAGATGAGAGGCATGGTGACCAGAGTTTTGTTACCACCTTTACTGGTCTGCAGACAGAATACCGCAGTCCTCCAGTGAGTTTCGTAACCTGAGCCTTTGTGGACAGACCATACCTAGCTGAATTGCTGAAGTTAGTTTGTTGGAATGAATGCCTAATTCAAAGGCATTATTCAGGTTTTC
This sequence comes from Buceros rhinoceros silvestris, assembly GCF_000710305.1. NCBI lineage: Eukaryota > Metazoa > Chordata > Aves > Bucerotiformes > Bucerotidae > Buceros > Buceros rhinoceros. The sequence continues at coordinate 10,021 of NW_010426717.1, read as the reverse complement.
TCTCTCTGTTGGGTGTGCTGTTTTTCAGGTTTTTTACTGCGAGTTACTCTTATATCTGTATTGCATCTCAGTTAAAATATAAAAAAAGTTTGCTTTCCCTCTGCCTTCTACCTTGCATGCAAAATTAATCCCACCTTCAGATAAAAAGTAGGTTAGATATTCTGCCACGTATTTTTTTACTATGGTTAAAGAAGCTTTCTTTCCCTTTTGCTTATATTATTGATGTACTTTTCAAATTAATTTTCTTTATTTTGGGGGGGGGAAAGGCTTAATACTTCTGTTAATTACTTAAAAGAATTACCATTGCCAAATCCCCGCATTTTATTATATTTGAAAATACCTTTAAATACATCTTTCACGTTTCTTGTCCTGCGCAGAAGGTGGGTGCAGGTTTTCTGCCTGCAGTTTGACTAGAGGACATCAGGTTTCTTCTCGATCTGAGCTTGAGCAGCTTTTGAGCATGTGAAAAACTGAGCTCACAGGCGGCTCCTTTCCACCAGGAGCAGGGATGTGCCTGCGCGAGCGTTGTGCAGCAGGCATCCAGAGTGACAGGAAAAGAAAAAAAAAAGACTGGCTACAGCCTGCTGAGCATGAGCAGCTGCTGCTCGCTGTCTTGTGCTGTGAGAGCACCTTTCTGACAGGTTCTCAGGCTCGGCTCCGAGGTCAGTGCGGGATTAGGATGGGAACCCACTTTGCCTCTCCTGACAGCTGCAGTGTTTAGTCACTGCGCGGTGACTTCAGCCCTGTGGCTTCTGAAGAATGTTTAATTAGTTTGCCCGCTATCAAAAATTATCTGAAGCAGAGACACAAACATATGTTGGAATTGGAGAAGACATAGTAGGGGGCTGGTGAAGGCTGACATCCAAAATATTGTGAATAGATTTTTATATAGGCTGATGTGCTTTGATTATGATCATGTGATCTTGTGTTTTAGTACTTTATTTTTTTAAAATTTCTGGCTCGTTCAAGATTAAAGTCTGCAGTGAACTGGTGCTGTTTTCACAGACTTTTTCACTTTAATTTTGATGATTTGAAATGTAATCTAAGCATTGTATCTGGAATTACCATATTCTGCATGGTCTGTGTTTTGGCATGTGGAAGTAAAATTTAAAAATTTTCGTAAGTACTAATCCCAAACTGAAGAGATGGTTTTGTTCTACATAATTATTTTTGAGACATCCCCTGAAATCAACGTTTTTTCTCTAATGAAAAAGTATACTGAAGCGAACAAGTGCGCTGCTGTTCTCTCCTGTGGAGTAAGAGGTTGGTGGGAACTTGAGGAGCCTTGGGAAGACACAAGTGCTGTTGTGTGAGGAGAGCCAGCCTGCCTTGCCAGTGCACTGTGAGCACAAGCCAAGTTGAGTGAGTTCGTTGTAGATAAAAGCGTTGGATGTCTCCCGCTTTCCCCTGAGACCGGTGGTGTCTCACTGTAAATTGTGACTCCATAACACCCTGAAATACTTCCTGAAAATCTAATTATTTTCTGAATAGCTTTTAAAACTGCACGAAATGTGCCGGCATCCCCTGCTTTGTAAGCTCTCTGTAAGAAAACAAGCCATATTTGATGAGTAAAAACCTTTTCACTTGCTTAAATGTTTAGCTGTGTGGCTTGCAGTGGGAGCAGGGACCCAGGAGGTGAAATGTGGCAGCACTCACCAGGTTTCATGTCCCTGTAGGAGTTGCAGTCTGTGGTGACTGCTTCTGCTTGGCCAAACCCCCTGAGAGTGGTGCTCTTGTCCAAGGGCATTTTCCCACGAGGAGGTTTGGGAGGAGGCTAAGGAGAGTTGGTGAGTTGCTGGATATTTATGTCACATGAGACCAGCCGAGATGGCAGAACAGAATTACAGAGATACACATTTGTAGGAACCCTAAAGGCATATGCCCAGCTACCCTGACTGCAGAACAAATTGGGGTTTTTTCTATCCTCATCTCTTTTCCCTTTTGTGTACCTTTCTCTTATTGACTGGCCTTAGGAAAGTGTGTGTGGGGGTGTTTCCTAACATTTTAATTGTAACCTTCTCATGGTATGGATAATTCCTGCAATGAACCTCATCCCATATTTATTTTGTTTAACATTGTTGTGCATGATCATGATCTGTGCTTTTTAAAACACATCCTGAGTAACCTCATGGCGTATTTTTTATCTTCTCCTATCCTCTCTTTTGAGCTCTACAGGGTAGGAATCATATCGTCTTGCCTGTTTTGTGCATCCCCATAATAAAATTCCTATTCCTATTTGTGATCGTAGGCTCATATGGAGGTTTGATGACATTATAGGGGAAACAGCCTGTTACATGTACATATCCTGGTTTGTATGAATAACTATCATTAAGATGGGTCTCTCTACAAGTTGTCATATCACATTACTAATTCCTGTCACTGACTTTGGAATCCTCAAGTGGAATCTTGTAAATATTAATGAAGCATGTTTTTCAACATCCCACTGCTATAATAAACTATTATTCCCATTTTATGAAAGGAAAATAAAAAACAGTGTGGAAACTGTAAGGTACCCATGAACACAGACTTTGTTGGCAGGAGTAGGCAGTAACTGAATTTTTTATTTATGTATTTTAACCAGGAGACATTATTCTTCCTGGCTGAAATTTGTTGATTCAAATCATAACTGAAAAGGACTCTTCTGATAAATGGCATAAATGTTGCTATGGCTTCCCAGCATCTGTTTTCTGGCAGTCAGACTGTGGAGCAGCTTGGAGCTAGTGAAGCATCTACCTCTGCTTGTGCCCGTTGCAGAACTGCGTTGTAATGGAGGGTGTCAGGAAGATTATTCTCCTCAGCTTTGCAGCAAGAATCAAAACTCAGCAGTGCCTTCTTCCTTGAGTTTAGGTTCTTATTTTGCTTGAGATTTCTAAGAGTAAATTAGGAGGATTAATAGTATAATATGTGTAAAATACCACATAAAAGTATGTAGTTATATCATCATTCCTCAGCCAGTTGCTAGAGTTAAACACTGACTGATGTTTTGCTTAAAATAACAAGTATTTCTGAATGCCAAGATAAAAATGCTGCCTCTGGGCCTGTAAACAGATGTTTTCTTAAGTTTTAGATAAAGATGTATAGAAAATTGCCTGTTTTTAAAAAAACTATAGATTTTGCTGTAATCCCACTATTGTCTATTGCAATTGTTTACTGGGCTTTTTCTATTTGAGACTTGTTTGTAGG
>NW_010426717.1:2121-6637 GCF_000710305.1 Buceros rhinoceros silvestris | reverse complement strand
AGGGAAAGAAAACAGAGAAAGTCAAATTGTTCTCCCAACCTCTGTACAGACTGGAGTTGCCACTTGTGGAATATAATGAAACCAACCTGCATGGAAGCAGCATAGTAATTACGCTGTGAATAGAGGAGTAGCAGCTTCAGACTGTTATCTTCTCTACAGAGTGCATGTTGCTGGTGTGGTATGTGGTGTTGGGGATTTGGCCTGCCCCTGCAGTGCATCTGGGAGTATTTCTTACATGAGGTTTTACTAGCTAGGACTGTGTATTCTGCTGACAGTTGCTGTTTCAGGGGTAGGCAGAAGAGTTTTGTTCTTGCTTCTTCCCTATTCTGTATATCCTCCAGTTCTACGTTAGCCGCTCTGCTGTTGTGCCTCCAGCGCTGTAGATATGATAGTCCACTACCCGTCTGATAGCAATCAAATGGAGAGTCTTCAGGAAAGCAGGAAAGTACCTAACAGTAGGATATTCTAGCCATTATTTCTCTAAACCTAACTAAATTTTAGCACTAAAATGTGCTAAAAATCTCCAGGTCCTTCACTGGTGTTTTGGGTGAATGGTAGGAATCATCCATTTCATAGCACATGTGCGTGTTGGCTGTCATGTTAGGAGTCTGGTCTTCAGCTAGGAGAATTAGAGAATCACAGGATGGTTTGGGTTGCAAGAGAGCTTCAAAGATCATCTAATCCAGCCACCTCTGCCATGGACAGGGACATCTTCCACTGAATTGTGTTGCTCAAAGCCCCATCCAACCTGGTCTTGAACGCTTCCAGGGATGGAGCATCCACAGCCTCTCTCAGCAACCTGTTCCAGTGTCTCACCACCCTCATCAAACAACATTTCTTCCTTATGTCCAGTCTAAATCTATACTCTTTCAGTTTAAAATATCCCCCCGTGTCTTGTCAGTATCTTTCTAATGGGCCTCCTTTATATAGTGAAAGACCACAATAAGGTCTCCCCAGAGCTGTCTCTTCACCAGGCTGAACAGCCCCAACTTCCAGAGCCTTTTTTCATAAGAGAGGTGTTCCAACCCTCTGATCATTTTCATGGCCCTCCCCTGAACCTTGTCTGACAGACCCATGTCTTTCTTCTGCTGAAGACCTTAGATATGGATGCAGTACTCCAGCTGGGATCTCACCAGAGCAGAGCAGAGGGGGAGAATCACCTTCCTTGACCTGCTGGACACTGGTGATGACGTCTTTTAGCTTATGGAGCTTGCTGTTCCTCTTCTGCTATAGATCTTTGGTTTTGGAGATGTTTTGAAAGTTTTTGCTTGATTTCCTCAGCTATTTCAGTGTAGATTATCATTCCACACAACAGATGTATCCCAGAAAGAGGGAAATGCTGTTACCATTTTGTGAAGAAATTACAAGAATCTCTTCATTTAGCAGAGTCTTGGAGAGAGACAAGGACATTCTTGACTCAGAGCAGTGGAAGATAGTGTTATTGGTAGTGAATTAATTTTACTTTTGTATGTAGGGTATTGATAAAAACGCAGCATATCACACGCTGATGTACTCCATTCCATTAGAAGTCTTGTGTAAATGACAGGGAATTGAGTAGGAAGTACTATTTATCAGCTGCAGTTTTATGTATAATTGGGCCTGTGATGAGAAGTGTGTCTTGGTTACTGTGTGCTTCAGTTCTGAAACATAAAAACAGCCAGCAGCACTATGAAGAGCTCGTCTCATAAGTTCACTGAAACTTTATTTGGTATTAAAATAGTGCGTTGCAGGCATGTATAATGGTAACAGTCATTTAAATGTACTTTTTATTCAATATATGTAGTTATACCCTCAGTTAAGAGGGAAGACAAAAGATGGATGGAGCACAATGAAACCAAAACAGTACATCTGAGCTGCTTTGGGTATGCCGTGTGCTAGATCTGCCTGGTCTCTATTCCTTGAGAAATTTTGATGGGGGTGGGTTGACATCGGTGGAATGAATTGCACTATTAGCATTGTTATCTGCTCGCTAACTTCTTGTATACAGCTAATATTGTTTATGTTTGTGGTAGTTTATCTGCAGGAACTATACTCGAGCAGGATGTAGGCAAGGGAATATTAATGTTGCCTATGAAGTAGCCTATCTCTGACGTATTACATTGTGCTATCAGCACTGGGGAGAAACCCATCACCTTGTGGGGCTTGACCTGAAGAGACTCCTGTCAGCAGGTGAACAAGAGGAACCAAAGTAGCTCACATGATAGGTCATCAGGCAGCCACAGGTGCTGTACCAGCATCTACAGGCTTACTCGCTTGTAGTGACTTTACAGTAAAATTGAGAAGAATGTTCTACAGATGACCAAGACATTTTGATACTGGCATATAAAGTATCTGCAAAGTAGCTTTGATCATTTTCTTAGTATACCATTTTCAGTATCTGATCTTTAAACTTTACCAAAAGCCTAGAGAAATTGATGCGGGGTAGTTAGTAATACTGTGAGATCTCATTTTCTTCATATTTTTCTTCTGCTTGTCCTCTTTAATTACGTGTTTGGATAAAAACATAAGATTTCTTTAAGAACTTTTTGATCAAATTATTTTTTCTTAATAGTGTTGTGTGCAATAATCCAGGAGGATATGGAGTATTTCTGATGATTTGAAGTGTCCCGTATTTCTTTCTTACAGGAACTTTTGACAGGCAGTTTCTAGGAAGTCAGTGCAGAAGCATGGGCTGTGACTGTATTCTGCCAGCAGCCATAGTAGCTGTTACATTGCATTTATACCATTGCGTAGCCAGTAATTGTATGTGACTAGCTGAGAGTAAAGATGGCAATTTCCAAAGGGTTGAGATTGGTTTTTTTCTTTCCCCAGACGTTTGTTCAGAAGTTAAGCCAGAATACCTGGAGGGTGGGGCATCTCAGCTTGAGCTAAGTATAAAGTTTGGGGTGTTCCAGAGAACAGGGGGAGCCATGGTGTCAGCACTGCAGAGTACACTGTGGGCCTGAATCAGAAGTACGTGACTGCATGGAAACCTACCAGTTGTACCAGCCCTCTGCTGGTTCCCACAGAGGAGATTCTCGGCAGCTGAATCAGAGCTTTCTAACCCAGGAGCATCCCCTTGATTTCACTCTGGAAATGAGACCCGAAGTTATGAAGTAGCACAAGAGGAAGAACCTCTGCTCTACAGAGCTCCCCATCCCATCTTCTGTCCCTAGATTTCCCTCCACTTCTGATTCTTGTCCTGTTTGTCCCTCCCTTGTGCCTCACATACTGAAGGCTACTTCAGCACAGATCCTGTGTTTCTGAGAGGCCTACATCTATTTTCCACCTCTGTGCCCTTTTTTTCCACTTCTTCTGCACTTCCAACTCAGCGAGTCTGGTCAGTTCTGCTAGCCCTGTAGCTGCCCTTTCAACAAGAAAGGGGATCTGAAAGCCCCTTGTGCTAGTAATTATATGCAATTTCTGTATCAGTTTGAGAATATAGTGTGCTCCGTGTTTGTCGTCAGCTGCAGAATATCAATGGAAATTGCTTTTCCCCAAAGCAGTATAAACTGCACACGCTGTTTGTGTTATGCAGTGCCATATCAACTGCTGCATATGCCTACTGAGTCAGAGCAGGGAAAACAGGGTATGTTTCTGTAGTAGGTATGTGTTGTGTATCGTGCACTCCTTCCTCGTGCACAGATGTGCTTGAAGAGCAAAGGGGAAAGATCCTTATAGCTGTTTATAAAATATCTAGCTAGCACTCAGGTTTCGAAGAGTGTTTAAGTTGCCTATCCATGCTTAATTCTTAGATTTTTCTAAGTCTGTAATACTGTTTAATGCACAGAACGAATGGTATTTAAGCAATGAACAGCTATGCCATGCTTTGAATAGTTCACAAAGAAGATAGAATTCCCTGTTTCTTCTTGGCATTGGTATGATACCATCATATTAATAAGCTTCACTGTCACAAATTAATTTAGTTTTTCAGGATCCTATGAGCAGAGAGGCATATTTATCCTAGTTCACAAATGGGCAGCTAAGTATCAGAGATTAAGGATGCAAGTATCTATTATAAATTATGGGAACTGTGATTACACAGCTTGAGCCATTCCATCTTCCCATTTCTCCTCTGACTTTGATACTTAGCACTCTTCCTGCAGCTGTATGGACCGAGCAGCTGCCTTTGCAGTCAGTGCCAGTATTAGATACTAGCCTGTGCCTCCAGCACTTTTCCTTCAGCTGCATAGGCGGGCAGGCAGGCAGCTGCTTTTGTGTATTAATATGTGGAGTTGGCATTGGTTATTAAGGCAGCTGCTCTACTATCCTTACAGCTGGAGGAAGGGTGTTTCCTACCAGGAACAGCTCATAAGAGTGGAGAGACTTCAAAACAAGAAGGGTATGGACTGCTTTTTAATCTCTAAGCTATATTGCTTAGGGCTGCGAAACTGTTTGATTTCATTAGGAAGTGTAAACAATTAATGGAAGTAATTGAGTACATGGAAGTTACCTGCCAGTTTTTTCTTCTGCATTTTATGGGTTTAGACTGATGACAAAGTCACTGTGTGCTTGGATTTTTTTTTTAAGCAGGAAT
>NW_010426717.1:0-1995 GCF_000710305.1 Buceros rhinoceros silvestris | reverse complement strand
GAATGTTTTTATTGCTCAATTTTAACCAGTTGAGTTGAAGTTTTGTATTAGATTTAAAATCTTGTAACACGGTCTCTTTTAATTATACAGTTAGGATCTGTTCCCAAAAGTTTTCACTTTTTTTGGTAATTTTCATACACACAGAGGTAAAATGGAAAGTCCTTGCTTGTAGCACTTGGCTGTTTGTTCAGAGTACTTCTGTAGGGTTTAAAGACTCAAATGAGTTTGAACCGTGAGCTTTTACTTCTGCCCTTACTTAGAGAAAAAGAATAAGAGCTTGCATTATGGTTTGTACAGCCTTTGACAGATGAAAGCTCTACTCTGCTGTATTTCATCTGGTCGTCAACAGCCAGTGGCAGCCTGGTTTTGGAAGGCCTTGTCCATATGAAACTTCCTCCTGTCAAATTCTCAAATAACATAAGGCTTAGAAGAAAAGAAGAATGGGGATTAGTGAAAAGCCTGAAAGTACTGTGTGTGACATAAAGCCATGCCATCATCAGTAAAAGACATAAAGCCCACCACTAAGCTACTTCAGACTTTGTGGACGGTGTTGAATGAAGTAGCAAAATTCTGCAAGGAGCACCAAAGTGTTTCTTGAAAGAGGAAAGCAGTGGAGAGAGAGTGAGCAAGGCAGTATTTAAAATTCTGTTGTGAGTGGGCAAAGCAGGCTTCAATGGCGCAATACCGTGCACCTCTTGAGTCTCGAGGAAGCTTTCCTATAGGGCTAGTGGAATAAAGGAGATGTTTGAGGAGTAAATAGGAAAGTGTGAGAGAATGTCAGTATGGACAAGAGCATGTTTCTCCATGCGACTGGGAGTTCTATGCACCATAAGCTGCTCTTGGAATGTAAACAAACACCTTTTGGAAGAATGTGGTGTGCTTTCCTTTGATGTTGCTCAGAGGTTTGGGGAGTACGTGTAAGACGTAGTCTTCCTCTTTTTCACATCCACCTCCTCACACCCCATAGTTAAAATTAGTTTCTGTTCTTTCTTATGATATTTGCAATATACAAAGTGAAAGTGGTTTGTCTCTTTTTTTTTACTGTAACGAAAAATCTTTCCTCCCTTCAAAAGTCTTCAGACCAAAAGTTGCATTTGTCCTGTACTATTTTTAGGTGACAATTCAAAGAAACATTATTATTGAGTGTAATTTCTCCTTTGATATACAGATGAGGTTCTTTTGATGTGGGGAGGTTGTTCCCATAGCAAAGCAACTCTTCAGTGCAGTTCATTATTAACAAGTAATTGTTAAATGAATGCATCTGTTTATACTATGTAGGCAAAACTGATGGTGGTGCTGCCTAAGTGAGCTTGCCTCATACACTGTGTTTTACATCTCCTGTTACTCATGTTGAAGTCTGTCAGATTTTAAATGCTTGGGATGAAATTATCCGTTATTATAATTTTTCCTGGAGACTACCGTTCATTTAGTTCACTTTCTGTATTGCAGAAACATTTTAAGTATTTCTGGAAGTCTCTTGCTCTGGTTATGTTTTTGTGAAGTGTTATCCTGCCCTTCCGGCCCTGCTTCTGGGAAAAAACTTGAAATTTGACAGGAGTAGCCTTCGTCGGGGAGGTGCCTCATGCTACTTGCTTGATAACCCACGTAGACTGAGCTAAGATAGTAGGTGTTTGGACATGCATAGAGATTTCATAGGTCCTAAGGGACTGAACTGAGAATGTTGGAGAAACTTCATTTTCACCTTTAGCTTTTGAAAGCTGATTTTTGGCACCTACACTTTCTTATAGCTTTCCTTCATGTCATAATTAGAAAGAATTTTAAAAGTTCTAAAGGAAGTCTCATATTTCATAATTTCTTCTTGTAATAATTTCAATTTGAAAAATAATTAGTGCAGGTATTCAAAACCTATTTTGAATATAGAAGATGATTCAGTTGTATCTTTCGATCTTTGCTGGAGGAAGAACAAAAAAAGTTGACTTGGTTTATACAATTAGCTTAGATATTAGTGTCCCAGTTTGAGCTAAACTTCCTGGT
>NW_010426716.1:73899-74284 GCF_000710305.1 Buceros rhinoceros silvestris | reverse complement strand
CTCTGTCAACACCCCTCCGCTCCATCCCGTGCTGAGGGAAGAGGGATGGGACCTGCCATGGGGGTCCTGTAGCAAGGGGGTGCCCCTTTTAGGGGTAACTTGGTGACAGATGTTGACGTTTCTAGGGAGCTACGTAAACAGAAAGTTGGACTGGACTTTTTCATAGCCCATGTGGTTTTCATCATTGCCCGTCAGGCTCAGACCAAAGGCAGAAGCTCCCCTTTTCATACTCCTCATCCCTTCTCATCTTCAGCAGTCACTCACCCCGTGACATGGAATAAAGAGCAGAGAAAACACAGGAGACCAGGTTCATTAAGTAATGAAAAGAGATGGGGGTGAGGATGAGGCTGGCGGGGGGAATGGTGGGTGGGGGGTAGGGGGAAAC
>NW_010426716.1:33035-73821 GCF_000710305.1 Buceros rhinoceros silvestris | reverse complement strand
GAGGATGAGGCTGGCGGTGGAAATGGTGGATGGGGGATAGTGGGAACCTCTCCTCCACTGCACATCAGTGAGCCTTCAGGTGCAAACACATCTGTGAAAATCATGGACTCCATCTGGGGACAGACCAGGGGGAGCATATTGGAGGAGTGTCAGAGAATAACCACTTGTCCAGACTTCTCACTGCCTTCACAATAAGGTGAAGGTTGTGGAAGGGGATAAGCAACAGGTGTGGGGATTCTACACAGTTTTAATTGAAACTATTCTGTACCAATAAACCAAAGCTTTTTCTTGACTTTTGCAACAGGTCTACTACCTCAACTAATTCCTGTGCAAATCATCAACTACAGTGCAAATGCCATCCAAGCCTCAATTTATTTTCTTAGCGTAGCTGTAAAATATTCTTGCCAGCACCCAGCAAAGGTAGAGACTTTAACCAGATTGCTCTATTTTGCAAGGAAAAAAAAAAATCTCTGCACTGCTCTGCAGTTTCAGTGGATTCAACATCCATGCATGGTTATGAGGACAGATGGATCATAAAACAAAATGCATTGGTTATGGAGGTGTTGTGTTCCTCATGCTGTGCTGGGGGGAAAAAAGAAAAAAAGAAGAGAGTAAAAAAAACCCAACCCACTAGTCTAGAAACTGAAAGGTGATCCCAGCTGAGCTGAGCCATCGAAGAGCCATGCGTATTTCACTGTGCAAAAATGTTATCTTGGAGGAACACCTCCAGCAAACTATTAGCATGAACAATATATTTAGACATGAAGGTGGGTATTGTAGACAGGCAGGACACCACGGGGCTTTGCAGTTTATTACATCCCCTTGACATTTTATTTCTTATGTTTCTGACAGTGCTAGCAGGCAATGATCATGAAAATAGAACGTGAGGCAAAAGGGTCTGAGAAGACCTATCCTCAATGACATACCTCAGCTCACAATGCAGGAAACATGCAATGTCTTCATCCATAGGAACACATATGTCTCCCAGAACCTAGATTAAATTCAAGAGGCATTACCCGAGCTTCTTTCAAGTCAGCTCACAAACTGAATGATTTGAATGTTAGCAGAGGCTTCTACCTGACCCCACACATACATTGGCTTTGGGTGGCAGCTACTGTGGCTCATTGCCCAGACAGATTCAGCTTACCTGGGATCCACAGGTCTGCAAATCAAAAGATTATGCTCACTGAACATGGTAATCCACCAGTAAAGATAACTTTTCAGATCACACCTTTCCCACCCCAGGGGTTGGATGGCACAGTAAAGTATGTAAAGGACATAGACAAAAACCACTGAAAATTCTGCTCAGGCTCCTCTAACAAAAAGTTTGATTGCAAATCAGATGAGAGACTCTAGAAATCCATCTCTGTGTGATACCCTTTTTGAACACAGAGATACATTTTGAGATTGGTCAACTGTACAGGTTGACTCCCACTTTATGTGGAGCTCAAACAGAAGAAGACATGCCCATTACCCTGGGCCCTATAGGCAAACTCCATATTCCAACAATGGGTAAAAATTTCCCCTCTGCTTTTCACTGAGCAGACAGCAGGGCAGACTGTGTGCTGAAAGCAGTGGAAACTTAGCAAAAAATCTTCTGGTCAAACATTGAAGGGTTTTTTGTATTGTATATGAGAGCAACCACAGGGGAATCCTGCCTGTGGAAGGAGAAGTATTAATTTTGCTCACCCTATCCGGTAGCTGTGAATCAAAATAAATGCAAATCACTGATGTTTCAATACAAATCTTTGCTGCAGCCTTAACTATGATCCTGTTCAAAATACAGCAATGGAGGAAGCCTTTTAGTAACCTACCTTAACCAGGATTAAACACAGAACACATAACGGGACCCTCTTTTGCAGACCTTTTTCATTAAAATAAGTGGAGTTTTGCCTTAGAAAATACTGCAGACAGGACTTTTTTTTAGCTACTAACCATTTTTCAATGTGACATTTTACGATTTAAAATAATAAGTGAAAATTAGTTACGACAAATGCACCATTTAAAGCAACAGTGAATCCATGTTAACATTGATTTCTCTACGTGCGTCTCCTCTCTTTCTTTATAAAACTTATGTACTCTGTCAGTAAAATACTACCCACTTGGATAATAAATTTGTTGTTTCAAGCTAGGATGCTACCATTTCCTTTTCCACGTAATTAATAGTTATATTGATTCTAAAGCTGTGGTTCTCTTTTTCCCCTCTGTTGTATTAAAAATGAGTTCTAATTGCAAGGCAAATGATCTTTGGTTGAAGCACCTCATGGAGTATTTTAACTGTGGCTAAGGAGATTTAATATGATTAATAGAGAAACAAAAGCCTCGAAAATTTAAAATTATAATTTTCAGTTTAGGGAAAAAAAGAGACAGAGAAAGAAGAGAGGTTAATGGAGCCAGGGAAAGCATTCATAGATCAGGCATGAGCAGATGTAATTTTGCTTTTCTATCAACATTTCTGGTTTGTTGTTCATATAGAAAAACAAGATTTTCAACTCTCACCACAATTTCAGCCTGTTGCCAGCTTTGCTGGACTGCAGGATATATGATTATCTGGTGCAGGAGCAGGATCAGGCCTCCTTCTCTTTGGTCTAGAAGCAAAACAACCTTTCACATGCTTGGGTGAGGTTTGTCACACTCTCCCCTCCTTTGAAGACACAATTCAATCCTTAGATCTTTATTTCCTAAAATTCCTTTCCTCTTAAAGACCAAGAAAATGGCCGGGAGATAAATGGAAGAGCTGAGCAACATTAACTGCATTCAGGTGTGTGTTGGCTGAGGGGAGAAAGGAACCTGGCCCCTTCCTTGAGGGCAGCATGTACATTCAGCCCCGTTGCTATGCAGCCAGTTGCTGCATAGCTGTATAGGGTCCCCTGCTCTCATGGTGCCAGCACTTGGCATGTAACCTCAGTGTGAGAAGGATGCTGTTACTTCATATAGGAAATTCAAACACCCATTCTCCTTGGTGAAGCACCTTTGAGAGTCACCTCGCGTGTCAATGTGTCTGAAGTGTGCACGCTGAAGGACGAGAGTGATTTATGATTTAGGATCCATGAGAATGAGGCACGTTTTTAATCCTTAAAGCAGGTCTTTTGTTTAGTGCAATTCCATATCTGTTCAGAGCAGCAGCACTACAGGTGATGGAGTCCAGCCTGAGCCTTAAAATGAGGTTTGTTTGCCTCTAAATATTCTCCAGGGTGAGGAATATATATAAGCCTTCAGGAAAAAAACAATCTGCATTTAAGTGAAGATTAAATAATCTAAGATTTATCATTCACATCTCAGAAAATAGGAGGGTTTTTATTGTAGAAAAATGTTTAAAGTAAAAAAAAAAGCCAGCAGGCATCAAATCCCACTATATTTGTGCTATATCAAATGCCCTAGCCATTTCAATAGGGTGTTTCTCAGAAAAAGAACTGTGGAAGTAGCCCCAGAAGTCACTGCCCATGGGGTGAACACTATCTGAGCTCAAAGTGAAGACGGAGAAAGGAATGAAGTCTGTCAGCAGCCCTCACTTGAGACATACCTGCCTGATGTGAGTTTGTCCAAAGACAGGCATTGTGCTCTGCTCTAAAGATCTTGTCAGCTAGATCCAAAGGACATTCCTTGAACAGTCATATGTGAATATCTCTTTACTTGCGAGGAGGAGTATGTGTGCTTAGCCAGAATGCCACTACTGAAAATACTCCTCCTTCTTAACCAGCACAATGAATTCCGGACAGACTTGAAAGGTGAGGAGCTGCAAAAGTTCTTATTAGGAAAATGGTGGGAAGGAATTCCTCCTTGCAGACAGCTTGCTTTCCTATTTAAAAGAATTTAAAAAATAAAGCTTTATCTAGATGTTTCCCAGATGCTTATCCACACCAATGAGACAAGCTCTTCAGGATCACTGATGCCCCAAGCCTTTCCAGTTTTCCAGACCTCACAACCTTACACTCTCCAGCCCTTGGTGCAGTCCTTCCATTGCGTTAATCCAGGTTAGGATGAGGTCAAAAGGGCAAAGCTGATGTGAGGAAAGAAGAGGGACAAGGATGCAGGGGCTCTGCTGGCCATTGCTGCCACTGTCCCCAAGGATATTTGCTATAGGGCAGTGGGTAGCTGGAAGAGACACTGCTGGCCATGGAGCGCAGGAGCAGGGGGACATCACAGAGAAGGGAGGCTTCAGTAGTGATGTCTCTTCCTTTCCCAGGCACAATGTGAAATTGCTGATGCATGAAGAGGTATTCCAAGCTGCATTTCATAGGACTGCCCAACAGAGTTGCTATTCCTTAATGTATTTTATAATTCCTCCAGGTTCTTTACTCCACGTTTCTGCACTGTCTACTCTAGCTTGGATCCCATGACCCATAATTTTGTGCTTTTTGGTGTAGCACAAAAGCTTGCTTTTCTTTAAATGTATGTGGCTCAGATGATAGAAAATGAATGACTCAAAGATCTTTTTAATCCATTTTCTACAAAAGCAAACACCTCCCTCCCTCTGTCTCTCCCTCCATCCCTCCGTCCATTCCTCCCTCCCTCTCTCCAATTTAGATATTCTGAAAATATAACCCTTGTCAGCCAGTGTGACTGTAAGATATAGGTACCTCCATTTCCCTCCTGGAATGCCCCACAAGATTTATACTGGGGTGGGTGGGAAGGAAAGGACATGTACGTTTTTCCTAGATTTCTATCTGCTTTTTCAGTGTGAGGCTTTGATCTGAACAACAATAAATCTGCTGAGGGTAAGGATGGTGTTTTACTCTCATTTGATATTTGTTCGTGGTTTGCTGTTGATTTCGAGTCTTCTCCCAATTTCTTCAGTCTGGAATTCACAGACTCAGACTTCTGCTGCAGGGAAAACATGGAAAATTTTTCCCTTGCCACAAAGTATTTTCTAACAGTTGCCTCCTTTTCTGCTGTCTTTTCTTCTGCTTTAATATCTGTAATAAGTGTTACCATCTGCTTGGGTGCCTGGTATTGTGCATTGTGAACAAGGCCAAGATTTTCTGAGGGGCTGCGATGGTGTTGTTTACTATTAGGCATAATGATGATTGTTGGCTTTGCCTGGGGCAGGTGGGCTGGGGGTGGAACTCGCATAGAAATGCAGAACATGTGCATAGCTCATGAGTTGAGCTATCTGCAATTCTCTTAAAAGGAGGTTTGGCTGTTGAGCTAGCTTACTTAGTATGCAAGGGATCTTTTCTCCTGCCATTCTCTGGCCCCTAACATGCTTAACCTTAGAGAGAAAGACACAACATATTGTGATGCTACTGACTGGTTGAAAGGCACTATCAATTTTAGATGTGATAGGTACATGTCAGAATCAGCATAATTAACTGGAATGACAATCCTGTTAAATGTGTTCATGCCATTGCACCGGCAATAAAGCATGTGTAAATTTACAATTAAGGCCTGTCTTTCTTCTATGCCTTGGAGACTAGTAACAAACATTAAGAAGTTGTATAGCATCAGGAGCTGAAGGGAGGTATTTATTATAATAAAAACATCAGGTGATGCATTTCCCAGATTATCTGTCCTTCTTATGCAAATACTTTTTGCCAGAAATTTCAGGCTAGGTAATAATTATATTTCTGATCTGAAAGGTGATTATTTACCCTTTGCATTTTTGTTTTAATTTGCAAGATGGATGAGAACGATATGGTTTAGGTACCTTGCATAAAGGTATTTGAAATAGTTCTAATTTCACATTTTACATCAAGCTTTACTTTCTTTATGTTGGGTATGTTGCACATTGCATATCCATGGAGAAATTTTCACGGATGCCGTACATAGATGCTACAGCTCCAGCTATAGTGATGGCTGGAAAGCATCAGCACAAGTAAGATAAAGGTGATTTAAAGTGTGCCTGTGAGTCAGGCAGTGAATTGACAGCCATCTTTAACCAGCCCGACCCTGGAATGACCCCGAGCTCAGCTGGTTGTGAGATAGTTGGTTCTATTATGGGACAAAGGATCATATGTCTGACAGGATGCAGAGAACACATTATAGGATCACAGCTGAGTAACAGTGCAAGACATAATATACATTTATTTGATGAACAACACAAGCAAATCTTGCCAAGCAAATTTAATTTCAACTATTTTGTTTATTTCAAGTCAATCTCTTTCTGCTGCCTATTTCAAGAAACTCATATTTGCTAGCTTTCTCTCTTCAAGGAATGAAACAGATGATCATGCTAGTGAAATTTATAAAACATACATTTGTAAACATACAAATGTACTCTGATGAATTCATATAATGGAGTTACACACTTCTATTGTATTTCCTGCTTTCCATGTGGGCTCAATCTTCATCTATTCAACATTAAATTTTGAACATCTTCACCTAAACCCACGTATGATTTGGTCAAGTGAGGCTGGAAATGTTAGAACGAGTGGAGCAGTGGTTGAGAGAAAGCCATGGGCTTGAAACTGCATATGACCTTGTATGTGAGTAACTGCACTCGGGTAAAGAGCACTAGGATACCAAAATTTGGCATGACAAGGGTTCTCAAGAAAGGAGATAAATACACAAGTACCTTCCCAGGCTGAACTTCCTTCCCATCTAGTCTTAGAGATAACATTGTGGCAAGGGATCTGGTATCTCCAATTTCAGGGAGAAAGGCTGATGGAGATATGAGTAATCTGTATAACCTTACGCATCAGAAATTAGAGCAGCTCTAGTTTCTACTCTGCAGAGCACATTGTCTGCCATGGAAGGGAATGATTGCTGGGCTGAAGATGTGGAAGCTGGGGCTGGGGAGGGAAAAGATTTGCCTGAGCCAGTTGGCTGGTCTGTCCCAGTCTCCATGCCCTGACCCCGCTGATGACTGCACCAGGTCTTTGATGCGGAGGAAAGGGAGAATGGATGTCTCATTACTCCAGAGTCAGTGTTCAGCACTGAGGAGTACAGTGCTGCACAGTCTTTGCCAAGCCCCTTGGTTGGACCCAGGACCTCTGGCACCAGTGAGAAACCCTTTGCAAGAAAGGGAATGGTCCTGTTGGCCTCAATGAGCTTCATAGAATGTTTCATCTCCTTAAAAAAAATAACCTCTCTCTGAACTGGAGTCGTCAGTAACAATTTGCCCAGCCTCCAATAGACTAAGGTGATGGTGTGGTGGGCAAGAGATATAGAGAGAATGGGAAAGGGGGGCAGCGTGTCTGTCAGAGAACAAGCCTCTTATCCTCCTTCAAGGGAGGCAGGACAACATCTGCCACAGCTCCTGGCTGTGCTGTGCCCTGATCCTTCTGCTGCCTCAAAGCTGCCACAGGGTCTGGCATCACTGTTGAGGAGGCAAAAGCTTCAATCAGCAGAAGAAAAATTGAGAGTTAATTCCCGATCTTCCTCACTGCCTCCATCGCTGATGTGGCAGGGTAATGAGAGAGGCATGGTGAAGTAGTGCATCACAGGCAAAGCCGAGAGCAGTGCTTCACCTCAGCCAGCTTTTGAGGGGACAGGGGTTAACCTGCTTCCCAGGACCTGTTGCCAGTAGCCACATGTCCTATTGCTCAGGGCAGGTTTGGATCCGGCTCAGAGTCCTAAGCAAACAGCTGACTCTTTACAGAGCTACTGTGCTGGTGACCTCTTCTAATGTATTATTGGTTTATATTTGGGCTGATTGCTACCAAAGGGGAAATGACATGAAGTGAATCAGTGTGACCTCATTAGCGTGGCTCACACTGGTAAATGGATGACCACCATTAGGAAGGCTCTGTTGTGGCAGTGCTTCCATCGTGTTACCTGTGGATAGTATCATCATCTTGCTATAACCTGCTGCAAAGATTTATGCACTGTGCTAACTTGCGCAATACAGCTGCTTTCTGTCTTATAAATATTGACTTCTGTGCCAAAACCAATAACTTGGTACAACAGGAATTAATCTTCTGCTTGACTGATCTATCTTTACAGACCAGTTTGTCTTTAGAAAATAGAGCTCAAGAGAGTTTTATGATTTAGAAAAAAACTTTATAAGTTGATATAAAATATTGGCTGTGGTAAGCAGAGGCATCATTAAAGTGACATGGGAGCTATATTTTGCCTTCTAGATTTTCCTAACTGTGCCATCTGTTTGTCATCTCGACTTGTGTGAAATTTTAAAGAAATCGCCAGACTCTGGATCCTGAATCTTTTCTGTATGTTGCAGTTTCTCTGATAAATTATCTATCACACTACCCGAATTGTTTCAATTCACTTGATTTTTTTAAATAAAAAAAATCTTCAGGAGATCTGATTTATCAAAACACTTGCAGATGTTATACTTTTTGCGCTCAGCTATATCATTACAATGTGAGGGGAGCAAAGCGCGTCCCCCACCTGATGTTAGACACTAAGGTGAACTCACAATATTGCAGGGTTCTGGAGTTGACACTAAATAGCACCATACAGAGTCAAGGTGCTAAAAGATTAAAAGACAGAACGTCAGCTCATCTCAACCAAGATCATTCTAGGAAGACTTGTGCACTGTAATGTCTAAACAAAGATATTTTACTGTGCAAAGGAACCATTTAGGATATTAGACCTAAGGATGAACTTACAGTATTTTGACAATTGCCCTTTATGGAAGTTCAAGTGTTCAGGGCTCCAGTTACAGTCATTTTTTGTAAGCCTGTCCGTACTATGCGTAAGAGTGAGAGAAAGTGAGTACTCCCTGCTGTGATGGAATTTTTGACTATGCTCTTATGGATCATGTTAAAATTAGGAAAGTGTTGTGATTTAGGACAATATTAACTCAGATATGTTACCATGTATTATGGTCTTGCACTGCATAGGCCAGACCTGACTGACTTGCAACTGAATTTTTGTTTGGATAGAGGCTTCAGAGCTGGTTCTTTAAGGATTTTAATGAAGCTCATAGCCATGCATCCCTGAATAAGCAGGCTGGTGGCAGAACTTCCACTCCAGAGATGAAATTCATGCCTCTGTAATGGAGGCAGTTGCTGGGTTTTCTCACAGTGCCCATCTAGGCAGCTGTCTGGTTTGCGAAATGCCACAGTGATGACTTCAGAGCCTCATATTCTCCCCACTGAAATTCTCCTTTAGGTCACTAAAATCTGTCGTAAAATACCAATAACCACTATGGTGTGGAATCACGGACAGAGATAGTTGATCTGGCTGAAGTTGTCACTGAGATTTGAGAAATCCTAGACCGCAACCCCTGGGAAGGCTCAAGTAATCTGAATGGTTCATGTTAGTTACTCCATACCACTGGTTAATTTTGCCATAAGGTTTATGTTTGTCAGAAAAAAAAGAACAATGGAAAATACTACATGTGCATAACATGAACAGATTAATAGTTTTTTAGAAAGCTAACTTGTTCTGTAGTGAAATTAAGAATTTGGGTTTTACATTTGAGAAACCATTACCTTCACTTTTTTATAGTTGATTCTCATGTTTGCTCAGTGCTTAAGAACTCTCAAGCAAGTAGATATTCGAACTAGCTGAGCTGTATGGCAGTCTCAGAAATGGAATTTTAAAAATTTTCTGATGTCTTATCCATAGGAGATGGATATGCCCATGCATTGAAGATTATGGTGCTGACTGTCTTCAAGCACGAGTTGTTTATTTCTTTTCAGGGGAGCCAGCTGGGCAAAGTAAACCAACACTGAATTTCAGGCTTCATCCTTGTATGGGTCCCAGTAATGCAAATATTCTCATAAGGGAAAAGAGTATTTATTTTGTGGTCAATCCTCTGAAAAAACAACTGAACTGATTAAAATAGCTTTTACTCAATAGGAATCATAATCAGTAGGAATCACCATCAATAGGACTTTGAAAATGAAAACTGAGAATTCCATTTCTGTTGTGATTATAAGGTCTACAGCTATTTAATTACTTCAGGTGCAGTGCTGTTATTAGAAAAAGGTTATTTCATAGGGCAACATAGTTAATTGAGGCATTTTTAATATATAGTTCCAAACAGCAGCAGTGATTAATTTACAAGAAACAAACAAACAAATAAGAAAACCAAACAACCACATGGCTGGAATCCTTAAGTGGGTCACAGCCAGATACATACCTTTTGTAACTGCCTGATAAACTGTGCATCTAATTAGAATTATGCCAAAGCACAGACGTGATCTTCAATAAATACATGTTCATACAGTACATGAATGGATTCACATTAAGCAAATGAACATCCTTTGAACTCTAGGAATTATTAATGTATGGAAAGTATCACGAGCTGTAAGTTAGATGTGTTAAGTTCCAGACTTTGGATTCCAAGGTAGGAAACCTTACAATAGCTTAGCCTTAGTTCTGAATTCAAACCTATAAAACAAAGGCTCTTTAGTTCTTTTTTCATTGCCTTCCACAAATGGGATGCTGATCAACAGCACAGGAGTAATTGCTATTTGTATTCATTTACAGAAAGTAAAATCTGACACTGGCATTTAGGTAGTATTTCTGATCTGTGGTACAGATCAGCAGAAGCTGTGACTGAAGGCTCAGAACGGGCCAGATTCACAGAATCATTTTGGTTGGCAGAGACCTTTGAGATCATTGAGTCTACCAATCACCCTGCACTGCCCATTCATCACTAAACCACATCCCTCAGCACCACATCTACACATCTTTTAAATACCTCTAGGGATGGTGACTCCACCACCTCCCTGGGCAGCCTGTTCCAGTGCTTGACAATCCTTTCAGTGAATAATATTTTCCTCATATCCAACCTAAATCTTCCCAGCGCAACTTGAGGCCATTTCCTCTCATCCTATCTCCTGTTATTTGGGAGAACAGACTTACACCCATCTCACTACAACCTGCTTTCAGGCAGTTACAGAGAGTGATAATGTCTCCCCTGGGCTTCTTTTTGTCCCTCAGCTGCTCCTGATAAGACTTGCTCTCTAAACCCTTCACCAGCTTTGGTGACCTTCTCTGGACATGCTCCAGCACCTCAATATCCTTCTTGTAGCAATGGGCCCAAAACTGGACACAGGATTCAAGGTGAGGCCTCACTAGTGCCAAATACTGGGGGACAGTCACTGCCGTACTCCTACTGGCCATGCTATTGCTGACACAAGCCAGGACGCTGTTGGCCTTCTTGGCCACCTGGGCACACTGCTGGCTCATATTCAGCCAGCTATCAACCACACCCCCAGCTCGGCACTTGGCTTTGTTGAACCTCACACCATTGACCTTGGCCCATCGATCCAGCCCGTCCAGATCCCTGTCCAGAGCCTCCCGACTTTCAGGCAGATTGACACTCCCACATAAATTGGTGTCATCTGCAAACTTACTGAGGGTGCACTCGATCCCCTCATCCAAATCATTGATAAAGATATTAAAGAGAACAGGCCCCAGCTCTGAGCCCTGGGGAACACCAGTGGTGACTGGTCAATAACTGGTTTGAACTCTATTCACCACCATCCTTTGAGCTGGGCCATCCAGCCAGGTTTTTATCCAGCAAATTTTTTTACTCAGGTGAATCCTTACCTCCTCTACAAAAGCTGCCTGCTCTCTCAGAGTAGCTCTCTGTGCTCTTGTAGGGTGGGTTGCCCTGACACTTTATGTTATTTCAGGAAATTGTTATTTCATTACAGAATGGGCAGAATACTCTGTTTCCAGCAAATGAAGGTTTTGTGGAAAGAGTTCTCTGCCTTATCTCACTTTAATCTTGATATCTTAGTCAAACAAGCAGATCACAGTGACTTACAGACAATGTTTTAGGGTTTTCTGCCTGTGTTGAGGCATAGTCCACTATTATTCCAGTCCCTGATAGCACAATTGGGAAATAGTTTCTGGTGTGCTATACAGTATTACTGACTTGCTTAGGCTCTGACATTGCATGCACTTGTGATTCTGTCCCAGATGTATAAAGCTGAGCATAGGCATTACTCTGGATTTCTAGGATCAGAGTAAAGCTACAAGCAGTCATCCTGCTGCTTCAGTGACAGCTGAGTCCTCAGATGGCAGCAGAGCCCAGCTCCAGGCCAGCATGACTGCAAGAGAAAAAGACGTCAGACAGA
This sequence comes from Buceros rhinoceros silvestris, assembly GCF_000710305.1. Lineage (NCBI taxonomy): Eukaryota > Metazoa > Chordata > Aves > Bucerotiformes > Bucerotidae > Buceros > Buceros rhinoceros. Next base: position 61,879 of record NW_010426716.1, on the reverse strand, counting down.
GACTGCGTGCATGGGGTCTTGTGAACCCCTCAAGTTTCTTGAAAAGTCCCCTTGGACTGTGAGTTGTCCATCAGAGTGGATGAGGTGAGCATTTCTGGTTGGAGGTTCAGCATGGTTATTCACTTATATTTAGGAGAGGAAGGAGAGATCTTCCCTTTTCCATGTCTCCTTCCTCACTTCCCTTCTCTTGTATTAATGTGAACCTGAATGAGACAGCTAGAAGAAAGCCAGCAAAAAGTGACTGGAAGATCTAGTCTTGAGCCCTATTCATGCTGCTCTGAAAAAGCTGAAGTTTGATTTTCCCAGAGGCCATGGCAGGAAGAGATGCAGGGTCTACATTTCCCTGGGTGTCAGGGAAGTCACTCTTGGCATATTTGTTTTTGTTTTCCTCAATTTCAAATACTTGCAAATTCCTTCCATGATTCTCCAGGGCCGACAGCTTTGATGCTCAATCTCAGCTCATAAAAGACCTTTTTTTCCTGTTGAAGTTTTGAGGAAAATTCTTTGATCAAACTTTGAGTCATAGAAGAGTGAGACAATGAACCTTGTTACAGGCTACAACTTGAAAACGAGCAAGCAAGCAAGCAAACAAACAACGAAACAAAAATACCCCAGAGAAAGTGATACCTAATTTTGATGTCTGAGTGTTCTTCTGTAAAGGCCAGTCTCACAAAATTCAAAGAATGACATGCACAGAAGACTCCTGGGTAAAATCTCTGATTTGGAAAACAATTTCTAAATGTGCATTGGAAAAATATTCCTTTGAGAAATACAAAGGAAAACCCTCTAGCTTGACAATCTGGGAAGTGGAGAATAGCTGACTATTCTGTTTGGCTGGAATACCTGTGGCCAGGCTGCTGTGAGGAATTTGGAAATGCCTTCAGATGTAGCTATCTCAGAGTGGTGAGGATTTGACCACCCCATGCAATTACCAGCCTTTCTGAAACCCAGTTCTGAATTTTAATAATTGGCTTATGCGCTCAAAATGTCCCCAGCAGTGCGCTTGCTACTGGTGTTTGTTACATTTAAATTGTAAGTGTGCAGCAAATATCCTAATGTTGCATCTCTCATTTATTTAAAAATATGTTGCTAATGGCTTTAAAATCAGTTTAAATCTTCTAATGAGTTAAAGAGATGGTTGAATGAAGAGATGGTGGGAGTATATCTCAATTGTCAATATGGATCCATAGACACAGATGGATTTGGGCTTTGCAGGGGCAATCACCTCTCTCTGATCCAGTAGTGAGTGGATGCCTGCTTAACTGAACTATGGGACGTCCAAGCATATAGATGAGCTGTTAGCCACAATCCTCCCGTGTGTGCTATTGGCTATAGAAATTTGGTGAGCTTTAACCTTTTTCACCTGATGGACCATCTAGACCTGGGCAGATATTGATATGGATACACAGACTTAATTTGAAATTCAAGTACTTATCCTTCATAGATCACCAAGTTGATTTTGATTTTTTAAATTGTGAAGTGCTAAGCTTGTCCTGTTGGCCTGATTTTGTATGATGATAAATAAAATCCTGTAAAACAGCTGATGCCATGAAATAATACCAGTAGGAATATGTAATGAAAGCAAAGTAATAGTGTTTACAAAATCAAGGCTTATCACGCTGTGTAAAGCAAGGCTCCTCTTCCAGCTGCATTCAAATCTGGGCTCTTCTCACTGGTTTTGTCTTAATAACGAGTACACATCTCATACTGGCAAATAGAGCAATCCCTATTGAGAATAATATGCCTGTTGTTGTCATAATGGATCTCCATTGACACATTTAACAGCTTGAATGTATACACTTCAGATACTATAACTTACTCTAATTAATCTTTATTACATCATTAGAGCCTTGTAAAAAAAACCAAACCAGAACCTCTGCAAGACTGTGTTACTGACATTAATGAATTTGTCTGATGTTAGTAGAGTAAAAGATAAACTTTATTTTGAAAAAGAGATCCTTTAAGAACCTTATGCAAATATTGGCTAAACCCAGCCAAGTGAAACTCTGTTCTCCATTACTGTAGAGTATAATTGCAGCATGTTCTTATCTGATGATGAATTACGGGTTTCTGTGTTTAGAATTCAGAGGATTACTAAAGAGATTATCTGATCTGTCAATCAAACTGATATCTTGATGGCTTGGAATACTGCTACAGATTTAGGAAAGTGTCTTTGCTCTAATGCTCGTTCTGGGTGTCATGGTTAACCAACATCTTAATTACATATAATGAAAAATCTCTCCAATGGCTTATTATTGTAATACAAGTCTCAGTAGCAACATATAATCAGAGTCCATAGCTGTGAGTCCCAGTGAAGGACTGCTGTAGTAATACAGAATTCAGTAAGCCTTACCCATATTGGGTTGAATAAATTTGATTGTACCCTGCTTTGGAAACTAAGCACACTCTAGACTGTCCATGGGACTCAGATGACCTTATAGGAAGTCCAGGTACAGCAGGCATGAGCTTCATCACAGCCAAACACCTGGTCACAGAAACTAAATAACTGAAGTTGAAATAATCCACTCATATCCACTGCTGCTACTATACCGAGGAAGAAGCTACAGTGCAGTCAGCTGAAAACAACTTTTTTCATTAAGTAGTGACCTGCATCCAGGTGTCAAGTAGGACCTAGAGGTTTTGCAATGTCCTACTGGCTCCTGGGCATTGGCAATCACGAGTCTTCTTTATCTCACTCTCTTTGCTTTCCTGGATCAACTTTTTGTTCTCATCCCTCTGTCTGTCTGCTTATCTGACACAAGAGGAGGGATGTTCTGGTGAAGAAACGAAGGTTTCTTAGGTAGTGATGGGCACATAGCTGCATGCTACTTAAGCACTCATCGTGAGGATTAAATAGTGTTTTGCACTAACAGCTATGTAAGATTTTTTGGAGATAAGGGCTGGGGGGTGTGTGGGTGGGGTGTGCAGGCGGGTAATAATGCCATGCGCCAGAGAGGGGATGTGCAGATACTTCCTAAAATGCAGTAAAAAGCCCCCAGCTGATAAGTGGGAACGGTTTCAGCACAGAACTTCTTAATTCACCCATGTTAGATTTCTCTGGCATGTTATCAGTGATGTTCAGGTCCCAGGTATAACATGATTGAAACATGAAAGCTTATCCTGGCAGCAGCTGCCGGGGATGGCTGTTCTCCATCACAGCCTAAAGCGGGATTGCAGCAGAAGAGTGACAGTGGGCTATCACTTCCCCCTCGTAGGTCTGCAGAGGAAGGGAATGTTGCTAACATAGCCGGAGCCCTTTTAAGGGCATTGTTGAAGTTAGTTAGTTGCACTGAAAATTGTTATTGTAGGGTACAGACCCATAGATAAGCTTTTGTTATTATAGAAGGCCAGGGATGAGTTTCAAAGGAGTGTTCTAACATGGCTGACTGCTCATTCTCACAATGATGCAAACTCATCTATGTTGTGCTGCGCACCCTCATCTAAAATGTAGATACCTAAAAATCAATGTCATTTCAGTACTCTGTTTGGGTACTGAAAACAAACACAAGAGTTATGGTGGTTAATATATCTGCTACATCTCTCTGATCTGCAGATGAACACAAAGCAATGAAGAATGGGACATGTTTTCTGTGATTTTCTGCCATAGCTGAATACAGGCAGTACAAAAAGGAACAGATTCTCTAGTGGCATAAGGTGATATAGTGCCCTAAACTCATGACTAGGCTAGCTGATGGGAGATAAAACATCTCTTTCAAGAAGATCAAGGAGAAGAGCTCAAAGGATGAACAAATACGAATTCTACTAACTGCATTTTCTTTATCATGATCAGGCTCTATTTACGGCCATTTTCCATCAAAGTTCTCGTGTTCCTGTCTCTGGATACAACCATCCTACAACTGTGTATGAAGTACACTGGAGTACTTTCTTCAGGATTGTTCACATGCTTATCCCAATAGGAAATGGAAATGATGTGCTACAACAAAGCTGCACGGACTAACTTGAGAATAGTCATACCCAGGCAACTGGAAAGTTGGTAAGTGATTAGCTGAATAAGATTTAGAAGGAAATATGGCCAAAGTGAGTCAAATTGTTCACAGTTAGCATTAAATTGAGTTTTTGGTGCATCGTTACAGGCTATCTCAGTGTGTGTCTAATTAGACTTTTTCCAGCTGTGCCTGGCGTGTGTAACATGTTCTCTGTAACTCAGACAGAAAGCAATGATCTGCAAATACTAACTGTGCCCTGTAGCAGTTATGACTTAAATGGAAGGAATAGACGAGAGAGATACAAAGTTTGTTTTTCCGCAGTGGTGCATTCCTGGCATAGGACAATGACTGGTGAAAACTGCATGATCCTTACATTGGGGTGGGCCACCTTGTTTTACCATTTGCACGTCAGAAACAGACCTTTTGCTGTCATAGGGTCATTGACTTCCAAGACACTCCTTTATCAATACACTCCTCAAGTGGATAGGAAAAAAAATCCCCCATGTTTTTTACTTTGGTCTCAATAACATCAGATGAACAAAGTGACCTTGCATACACATTATCCAAAATGATGTGCATGCCGTGTTGTTCCCAGTTCAAAGAAACAGCACTCCGCTTTAAAAATAAAATGGTAGAAATCGGTAATTTAACTGCATGTAGCAAGCAGTTTTCATCTTTCCCTGCTGTGAATTAAGTCCATGGCTTCCTGTCTTAATCAGGATTTTATTTAAATAAGTTTCATTGTACCACAAGAAACAAAATTGGCAACTCATTCTCTTGCAATGAGCCACGCTGTCTGCAGGGCCAAAAGCTCAAAGCTTCTCAGCAGTGTTGTCAGGACTGAATTTTGCAGCCCCAAGGTTGGAGGACTGGGCTCATCCTGCTGCTGGATGGAGAAGGACGAAGGAAGGGCTGGAATGGAGGAGAGTCCTGGAGAGCCAGGCTCGCTACTCCCATGCCGGGTTGGGACATCTGCCACATCCCCTTACTTGACTTTCCAGGGCTCTGCTGGTAGGTAACACAAAAGCTATTTTGCCGTTCCATCCAGTCATCTGCTTGAGGTAACTGCTGATTTTGCCAGCAGCTGTGCCAGCTGTGGTTATTAGTTTGTCATGTCAAATGCAATGTGGAAGGCAGAACGAATACTGGGGCCACTCTGAGCCACAGTGGGAGAGGGGTTTTGATTGGCAATGCGCCTGTAAAAGTGCCTTCCCCCCAGTGAAAGGCTGTTCTTGTTTACTACTTTATGCAGGTATTATTTCCACCTCCTGCAGCACCACTGTGAAATGTGTGTCATGCCTTTGAACTCAAAGATCAGGATAAATTCTCCCCTTCACCAGAATTTGACTTAGGCTGGGCAGGGTGAAAAGGGAGAGAGAGGCAGCCTTCGTTTGATCTTGGATGTAATTTAGATTTACTGGGAAACTTTAAACACTGGGTCTGTCCTGCCTTCTCCTTGACAATCAGCATTCCTACTGCACCAATGCCAGCCCTACCTTCATCTCTGCTGGCCTGTAGGCAAACATGCCGTTCTTGGAGGGACTTTTCCATTGCCCATTGCTCAGCACAAATGGTGTGGCCTGAAGGAAACAAAAGAATTTGAATTCAGGGAGTTACCTAATTCATCCAGACTCGAAGAACATTGGATTACGTAATCTGTTATTTGTTCTAACTCTCACAACTTGCTGTTTTCAGACATCAGGAACAAAAGCCTGTCCTGGTCCTAAATTGGTTCAAGGGGCTTTGTGAGGATAGGACTGCATTGGCTTAACAAACAAGATGGCCTAAATCTGATTACAAATTCTCAACTGAAATACAGAAACTGGAGTAACTTCGGGGACAGGCATGCCCGTGTTAACCAGAAAGGGGTAACATTACTTCCTTGGGGTCAACATGGCCTGCATACACAGTTGCAGTCTTCTGGTGGCTTCTGTGGGATCTCCTGTGGGAGATGTTTTGAGTGCTTTGAGATGCTTTGAGATTAATGTCTGGCTGCCAACTACCCTGTCAGCCCTGTCTGGAGCGATTTAGGGCAAGAAAGATGACTCAAGGTTGGTTTTGCATGTGGATCCTTCCTAAAAGGTTTGATATCTCTTGCAATCAGCACAGGCAAGGTGTAGGCTGTCTACCCTTTGGCTAGCAAGTGCTGTGCCTTAGGAGCAAACTGAGGGTCAAAACATTTTGGGAGCACCTTCTTTGGGGTTGCTGTTGGTCTCGGGACAGTCAGCTGGGAACTGCTGGTCCTTCCTCCATTAATACTTCTCCAGCTCATAAGGCATCTTATGACGAATATTTGAAACACTTGGTTATGGCCTTAAATACTTGGGTAAAAGCAGTAATTGTAGCTAATCACTGAAGGGAATAATGAGACACTTCTAGATATCAGATGACCTTAACGCAGTAATACCTGTCTTGTCACGTTTTATTGTCTAGAGACATGATGAAGCTTTTGAAGATAATTGAATGGCAGGCATTCATGAGTGCAGTGGGTGATTAAAGGAGCAAATAGCCTAACAAGCATGGTCAGGTACTGCGTGCATTTCAGCTGTGCATTTTGCTGAAGGCCAACAACAAATGCTACACCCAGTGGCTGCTGACTCTCTTCAGACCAAGTACATGCAATTAAACTGGAATGTTAACTGGGGCCAACTGTAAGGCCTTAAAGGGTCAGTGTCCTTTCAGGTACTGGTGATACCTTATTCTAAGTTTTTTCGCTCTTGAATTTTAATTTCAGCTGTAGTTGTTGAAATACTTATGGGAAGGAATTAATAAAAGAGGCAACATGTTTTAACACATACTGGACATCCTCATTTCAAAGTGAAACCCAGGGTTCATTTTTTTCCTGCAGGTGAGATGACATAGCAAATGTTTAAAGTAACGCCTGTAGTATATGAGCGGAACTGTACTAATGAATGTGGAAAAATGCCAGTGTTGTGGAATTATTGACAGGTCTGATATAAAATTCAGTTTCTTCAGTGCCATTCTAGCTAAATAGAATGAATGTGGTATTAGACTCTCAGGGTCTGTGACTGCAGGTATATCACTCACTAAACAGCCTTGCAGCTATGCAGTTAATGGGGAAAGGCCAATGTTATGTTTAAAAGTACAAGCTTGCCAGTACTTTTCCTACAGCAGGTAGCTGTAAAAATCCTGCTACTTGCAGGATTATTGACTCACTATGTAAGTACTGTTATAATCTGCTTCCCCCCCTCCCTTCCCTAACTGCTTTATAACTGAAGTAGGGATCCTTGAAACTTGGGAACAGCTCAATAAGTAAGTCCCCAAGAAATTGTTTAAACATCAGTTGTCTAGGTTCAGTTTCCCAAAGGTATTTAAGGTTTAACTCCCCAGTGGCTAAATTCCCACCAAGGCCAGAAGGAAGTCAAGCACCCCTGTAGGGTTTAGGTTTTCAGGTATCATTATGAATTTGACCTCTAGCATTTGTAAAATCTTCTGTTGAGTGGCATAAAATGTTTCCTTCTCTTCAGAGATTAAGCATGTTGGGTAGCTACACTAATCCCCACGTCACTAAAAAAAAAACAACAAACCAACAAAGTGTAACCGAGATCAGTAGTTGGAAAATAAGTGTCTCTCTACTACAACACTAACTTGCTGGACCACCATGCCAAACTATGCTTGGAGCTTTGCCACATCTTCTGTTTTCTCAGGGACTGGATGTTGACAGCAGTTGAGACCCTCATATTGCCCAGACTCTCCTGACATGAGAACTATACAGTGATTGCAGGTGAAGGGTGTGGGTTACATCTGTCTCAGGGCTGTTCCACTCTCTCTGCTAACAAGCTGAGCTGCCTCAGATCAGTTCCCTCTTGTCCCTACCTTTTCTCGCACTTGCTCATGAGGCAATGCACTGGTATTAGTCCCACAAGGAGCCTGGCTGCCAAACATGTCCTTAGCAGCTTGTGCCACCAGCTGGATCAGCTGGACAGCAGGGTGGGAGGGACAGATATGGTTGTGGTGCCTTTCGAATATGATTAAATGGACTAAGGCTTAGAAGGTTTTAGCTTTGTACCTCTAACGATCACATACCTTGTAAAGGTATAATGATTCTCCCTTAAGATTTCCATGTATTTCCTCTTTGAAGAACTGGACAAGCGCTATCCTATAGAAAAGCTATGCCATGCTTTGACAGTTTTTGCCTTGATTTTTAGACCCCCTTGAACACGATAGATTTATATATTCACTCAAACACCCTTTTAAAATTCAAATCAGTAAAGAGAGATCAAAAGTCTATACTCTCACTCCTATTGAATGAGGGCATGGAGCGAAAAATAGCACATGAATTATGTTGCATATGTTTAGCCTGTATCTGGGGCTAAACTATAGCAGTTGCTCTATCACCTAATGACCTCACCCCAGCCAGGGAGAACAGGGATCAGGAAAAAGAGAGAAGACCCACAGGTTGAAATGAAAACGGATATAATAAAACAGCAAGACTAATACCAAATGCCAATATAAAGCATACACTAAGTCTAGTGAACATAGGGTGGTCACAATAAACGAGAAAGCAGTCCTCAGGAGCAGGAGAAGGAGCAGGAAGAGGAGCAGGAGGAGTCTGAGCAGGAGCCCAAGCAGAAGACATGACACGACAGGACATGACTCCACCACCACCAGCCGGGTCAGCTGCCCTGGCTGTCTTAAAACTGCTAATGGTCTGCAGACCATGGCAGGCCTAGGATTCTGTCCCAGCAAAACCAGGTCAGACATCTAGAAAAAATATGAAAGCAAAATAATACAGGAAAGTATGGAGAAAAAGTATTTTATGAAGCTAATGATAAACTTCTTGGCTTATTCTCATGTGAACCACTTTTTCTTTTTAGCTACCTTTTTTTAACTTTTAGGGAAGACAAAGATCAAAATTGTGGCACAGTGCAAAGAAGAGGGGAGCCTGGAGAAGAAGACACTGAGCTACTGGGATCCCCGTCTCTCAAAATGGCTAATTTTGGTGTTCCAGTCAGATTTTTTCATTGTGTCAGCTGCCTTCTGCCTCCTCTTGTCAGTGTATTCGGATAGCACTTCCTGCAGCGTTGGGGAAGAGCTCTGGTTAAGGAAGTGCTCACAGGCCTCTGTTTCTCAGAGTACATTGTCCTTGTGGGCCATTTGTCACCCAGCCTTATATTTGGGATGAAAGAAATGATCCTTTTGAGTGATCTTTCCCATCTTTTCAACTCTCACTTTATTTTCAGCCATCACAGTCAGACAATAGTGAGTCCCACACTCCAGCATATAGTCTGCAGCAATCTCTAGTCTGATGGCAGGACCAGGGTGTCTCACTTGGGGCTTACTTTTGGAAAGTCATTAGGTCCCAGCTTATTTTAGCCTTGTTCTCTTCTGCGTGAGATTAGAGTGCCTCTGCTGTCAAAATTACTAATAGACCCCTAAGGCAGAAAACGTTTCTTCTGTAATGATATGCACTGTGCAACTTCACATCTGGAGTGCTGCAGGGCCGCTCTTTTGGCTACATCTCACTTTGCTGGGGAGAGAGCTGGAAAAATGACTGTCTTTCCTGGTACACCTTTAACATACTTTAGTTCAGTTTACATTTAGTACCCTGGAGCGAGAACAGAATGACAGCTACTGTACTGTGCGAGCTGCCCAAAGGTAGACTCTGTTAATACAGAAGTTAGACAGTCTGACAGATAGATGGGAGATAAGCAAAAGGCTATTATCCCAAGGTAAAGTTATTTCAACACTGCCAATAACCCCTACGTATAATTTGGATGAGAGGGGGGAGCGGCATGACTTCAGCTGAGATCCTTTGACTTCCATTTACACCTTTCAGTGAGGCTCTGACACTTTATCAAAGAGAGGGGAAAAAAAAGAAAGATCAGTCTTTATATTCTGGGCAGATGTCCAATAAGAAACTCCAGCAGAAGATTAAAGCCTTTAACATGAAAGAGAGATCTAGTGCAATGTGTAATATCTAGCAGTTCTAAAAATAAGTGTGTTTGTCAAGTCTGCAATGATCAGGCTGATTGCTAGCCTTGACAGCATGACATACGGCTTGCAATCTGGCACAGGGAAAAATGTTATTCAAATATCTTCACAGGCAAGCTGGCCTTTGCATTTATGGGAGAGGGACTGCACAACAGTCTTGGTCTGGCATACCTAGTCTCTCTCCCCACCTGTGACACCTCTGAGGAGCTGGAAAGACAGTTTATGAGGAGCATTCAGCAAACACCTCTGCCTGATCTTGAAAGTCTAACCAGACCCTTTTTTATGATCTTGCCATAGAGAGGGAGTTCCTATCATAATTGCCAGAGTGTCACACGTTGAGATCGAGTTGTTCAGACTGCCATCAGGAGAAGGGGAAAGATAAGCCTAGAGAGGTGGCAATGCTTCAGCAAGCAGTGGCAGAGCTGGAGCTAGGATGTTGCCACCCCAAAACACTGAGACAGCTAACTGACCAGAGAAAGGGCTGTACGCAGTGGATGAGTTCTTGTGTGCTGACTGATTTCACATAGCGCTTCCTTTTGAATGCCAAGTTCTTGTCTGGGAGCAGGAAAGGAGCACTACACTAGATCCAACAATGGGGGTGGGATTTGTTACAGGAAAAAAACTGGGGCGGAAAAGCTGTGTAACTTGACTGTAGCCGTAAAGGAAACTACATGTTCAGAGTAGGATTCACATGTGGAATTGCTCCCTTCCTGCTTCTAATTATGCTGAAGAAGCACTACATATAAGTCCAGGATATGGAACAATGTACCAGTTCATGCTCAGAAAGCTGCCCGGTATTTATGGACAGAAATCTGAACAGTGGCACACAGAGGAATTCAATATGCTTCCTGGGAGGGAGGTGCCGTCTTTGGGCCAGAAGCAGTGCTTCTGCAGCAGTGCTCTTCTCCTGGGCCAACGCAGTGCTTCTCCAAGGAAGGCATCAAGACACAGGCAGCCCTTTCACAGGGACTGAGCTCCATCAAAGCTGGACTGGGACCGAGAGCAAACTATATGCCCTAATAAGGAAGCCCCCAGAGTAAGCATTTGTTTTGAGAATTATGATTGACCTGATTTGCTCTTGAGAGAAACATGGTTTTAAAACCTCACTTCACCTTTCATCTCTTCCTAACTGGAGATGAAGCAGGTCAGTCAGTGCTTTCTGTGAGCCTGAGACCTGCAATGGTGTCTCTGGGTATGAAACTCTAACATCCTGTCTCTTGTCTCTCCTGGCTGAACCTTCTCTGCACTCCATGAGCTCCACATTTGCAAAGCACTCATTTAATTTCCAAGTGACCTTCTGATCCCCTTCGATGCATAGGATTTTTTTTTCTTAGTTTTTTCTTTCCATGAAGCCAAACACTAAAATCTGAATGCGAACTTAGTGCCAACCTTGCTAAACCCTGTTATAGGCTGAAAGAACAGTCACATGAATTAAATAGCTAATGTTCTTCACGGCCTCATTCAAATCCAGGACAGCTGAATGCAGATGCTCACATGATCAGAACTGAAGGTATTTGCAACCCTTCACATTAATAAAATTCCAGAGTACTTCATGAAAACATTGCAACTCCACCCACTCCCCAAGACACCTCTGGCGTTTGTGAGCCTAAAGGACAGAAAGCATCAGGCAGCAGAACTATTTCAGTTTCTGGCAGGTGTCCTCTGTTCACAAATAAAGTCTTTGATTCCTGTAGCTTCTTTTCTTCTTATAAATGACTTCATTCTTTCTTCCCAGGGCTAAGCAGTAATGGTTCATACCTGTTACTGCACATCACCTTGTAGAGTAAAAAAGTTCTCATGAAAAATGAGAAAATAAGTAAGTTCCTGTGAACGTAAAATACAAAATCCTGACTACCGTCATGTGGTGCAGATCCTATTTTTATGGAAATCCACTAGGTTTGGGAAAATACAAACATTTTAGGGAAATACAGCCACAAAGAGCTGGCTTAGTATCTTATAGTTTGGCTCCAGGGCTGGACTGGATGGGGGACACCCAGCTTCACTTAGCAGAGGTCGCACCAGAGTTCATTCATGTACTCCTTAACTGTTCCTACAGCAGTCCACAAGGTTCCTGCCTGCGCTGTTGACAGCCTGCTGCATCTAAGAGGGAACCACAGGGAACTGTACTATCCTTGCTATAGAGACACTGGACATATCGGGTCCATTAAACAGTTTGAAATACTTCAGAAAGTTTAGGTAATGAGAAATTACCTTGTGGCAGCGTTTTGAGTGAGGACTGGGAAAGTGTTCCCATACACAAACATATCCAAACTGTCTTTGGCTTCTGAGAAAGCCTTGTCCAATTAATATTTGTAAGGTAAGGAATTAGTTAAATAGCTGTAATTTATGTGCTTACTCACCCATACGTGTAAATTGCAATTCCTTGCCTCTTTGACCCTAAAGAAATGTCTGGGTTTAATGACTTTAATTCAGATGGTATTTTACTGTTTGGTATTACACTGTTGGTGACGTCAGCATTTCTTGCACGACAGGGTAGAGGTTCATTATGCTGGGAGAGCAAATCCAGACCCATATCTAGGAACAGATCCAATGCTAGTCTAGCTGTGCTCCAGCAGCCTGCTTCTGAGCATCCAACAACCTGAGCACCGCTGATTGAATCTACCATCAGCAATGTTTTTTTAGATCCCAGCTGTTACCCTGGGCTCACCAGGAGGACAGGCATGTGAAGCTTTCAGGAAGGAAAGAAAGATCCTGTTCTCTGCCATTTTCAGCACTGCTGTGTGATGTGTAGGAGGCAGCAAAGCATGTCCAGAAACCAGCTAAGCTGGAAGCCAAAACTTTTGTGAGTCGGGTTCCCACTTTCAGCTGAGAAGAGGCACTAATGTTTCCTGAATGCATTATTTATGACATTTAAAAATGTCTGGCTTTATAAAAGTTCAGTAAGACCTGGCTTTATTAGAGTTGGTATGAATTTTATCATCGATTTCAGCAGAGCTAGAATTTTACCTCACACATACAGACCCACAAATAACCTATAAATCCCCACCCATTTAACCTTAGTCCAAAATGTTTTTGTAGTCAGGTTTATGATATAAGATGGAAGATCACACTGCTAGTTTGAGTCAGATGCTGAAAGCCCTTTCACATTTAAGTCATGGTACTTGGGAATAGGATGACAGCCTGTACCATTTCACTGTTTAGTAGCACATAATAGAGCAAGTGCCACCTGTTACAAAATCTGTCAGCACTCTCTTCAGAGGAAGGGTGATTGAACAATGAAAAACACTTGTCTGATCCAGTCAGGATTTATGATGATATGCTGCTGAGTACATTTCGGATTTGAACTGGAAGAAAACGTACAAACATGAATGCATCTATCTATATTATGACCTTTGCCTCTGAGCTGGATAATTTCTTTATTCCTCCTTTTGCCTTTTACATATTGTGCTTGCAAATATTTTATTCCCTATCTACTTGCAGAGTTGCTTCCTCCATAATATTTCCCTTGATCACCTCTTTCATACACCCCATTACTGAGTTACACCAAATCTACTCAAAACAAAATCTGCCCAAACTCACCAGTTGTCTAAGAACCAGAACCAGTTTCCAGCCAGGCTGTGTGAACAGGAGACCCACTAGGGAATGGAGGCCATTTCTTTCTGCAGAAGTGCTTAGGAGGATCACCCTCTGTTTAAACAGTCCTGCTTGTCATGACAAAAAGGATGAATATGGCTGGCTTTCATTTTTCCACGCTGCCTTAGCTTAAGGACAATATTTTTTCTCTTTCACTTATAAATAAGTTTTGTAAGTTCCCTGAAGGCTTTGGGTGAATTGTGCCAGATGAACCTTTTTTGTTAGGATACTTAACACAATTACCATCTAACACCTGTTTTGTTATGACAGCATTTCCCATATGTACAATCAATCCACCATAGTCACCCAGAGCCTGAAGATTTACTTCATTTTTTACCCAAGTTTTGTTTCTGTTTGTTTAAATAAACACATAAGGCAAAACAAGTGGAAATCCCCATGTTCGATTAGGTTCTGTCAAGTAGCTCAGAGAGCTGCATAGCAAACCATGGAGAAGACTGCAAAGGCATGCTCGTTACCAGCACGCTTGGAGAGATGATTAAAATGAGGGTGACAGAAAGAGACTACTCCTTAAGCTGTGATCTCGTAAAGACTTTGAGGCAGGTGAGCTCTTAGAGCTATCCAGGACCACCTTGATGTTCTTAGCTGTCCCTATGACTGCAGGAATTGAATAAACAGGGTGCTTCTGCAGGCTCAAGATTTGAAGCTCCAAAGCTTGTGAAAAGCCCATCAGGAAAGGGCAGAGCTCCTCATTTGCTGAAGTGTTTCAAGTCTCTTTTTGTAGGCCTGTCCCCCTCAGCAGGCCACTCTGCTCCTGACCATAGCTGAGCCCCAGCCCCTGTTTGTTGTCTCTAACCATATTACAGTCTCCTCCAGCTTGGCTCTGATGCACGCAAGCCAGCTTCTCCAGGGGAAGACGGATGGTGGAGAAGGTGCTGGTGAGCAAATCACCTCTTGCCTGCACGTGAGGGCTTGATGGAGCTGTTACACCCCAAAAGGGCCAGGGGACCTTGGACATGTGGGTACAATCAGTGGTCCCATTTTCTTGGGGACTTCTACGCCCCATGACTTCTTGGATGTGGAAGTCATAACAAGGGAATTTCCTCTCATGACTCAATCCACTGCTCTCCATGACACTACCATGTCATACAATACCTTAGGTATGTATAGGAGGCAGCCTGTGCTTAGCAGAGCGAGGTGATCGAGCATCTATGTTGTGTAAAACCCCACTGGTAACACAGATACATGTAGAATCACATAATTAAAGGAGAGCTGAGGCAGAAAGGGACTATGGGCAGGCTCCAGTTCAACCTCCTGCTCACAGCAAGGTCAGCTACGAGAGCAGAGCAGTTGGCTCAAGGCTTTATTGAGCTGGGGGTTGAAACCCTCCCAGGATGGTGACAGCACAGCCTCTCTGGGCAGTGACTTTCAGTATTTAACTGTCCCCATCATGAAGAGGCTTTTTTCTGAATATCCTTTTTGAACCTCTCGTTTCAATTCATAACCATTGCTCCTCATCCTGCCGCTGTACACCTCTGTGAAGATCCTTCCACCATTTTTCTCAACAATTTCCCTGTAGGTATTGAGGGACCGAAGGGTTGCCCTTATCTCTTCCTAAAGCCACCTCTTCCTCAGGCTAAACAAGCCCAGTTCTCACTGGGCAAGTATTCCAGTCTTGAACACCTCAGTGTTCCTCTGCCGAGCTCACTCCAGCTTGTTGATGTCTTTCTTGTATTAGGTGGTCCATCATGGGACTTCATGTGTCTGGGGTGAAGACAGAAAAACATCGGGTACAACAGCATCACCTGCACTGGGTTTTATTTTGTGCATAGTCACAGGCACGGTGAAGTTTTGCTTCACTTTCAGCGTTGCAAAAACGTCACAAAGAAAACTTTGCTGGATGTGTTTAGAGACTGAATTAATTTATTGCTTTCTTCTGGATTTTGTTAATACTAGGGTTGTTTTTTTTTTTTTTTTTTTTTTTTTTTTTTTTTTTTTTTTTTGAGACATACAGAATTGGGAACTCCATATACACAGTTTCAAGACACATAAAACATATGGAGTACTACTGCTGTTTTGAAACATTTTCTTTTATAGCACCCAGATAGGCAATATACAGATCCACAAAATCTGCCATTTGGTTAATTTTTACTATTTTTTTTTTCAGAATTAGAAAGCTTCAAAGTTATTTTCAAGATTAAAATTTATTGAAAAAAATTTGTTGAAACACTGTGGAAAACTCTTATCAAACTGCCAGATTTCAGCACAGAGTTATTTTTCCATTATGAAAAAAATGCTTACATAGAAAGATGAGTCAGTTAAAAAGTTTATGAAGCTGAAGCAGCTGTTATATTAATTTGAATTTTCTAAGGGATGGATTCTTATTTGATAGAAACTAGCATGCCAACATGTCACCAACTGCAGCTGACAATCTGATCCTGAGTGCAGTTTCCAACTCAAAAACTATAGATACATTCAAACAGCAATTAGAATAAAATCATTCTGAAAAGGCTGTCAAGAACAATTCCATAAAAAAGTTCTGGGAGCATAGGGTGTCCTTAAGCTACGGATTGCTGGGTGCTGAACGGATTTGTTGCTTGTCCTGTTCTGATAATATTTTCCAATCATTAGGTGCCAGACGGTGAGCAAGACTGGACTGAGCTACATGGATCCCTGGTCTGGCACAGTTCTGTTACTCTGATTTTTTTTAACTTCCTCAAACCTAACCACATGCTAACTATCATCAGTCATACAGTTCTCCTTTATACAGTAGAGACTACTGAACTTCTCTGACTTTCAGATGAAGCCATGCTTACCTTTACTTACACATATCTTGTGAAATACAAAGTTTGTGGTGCAAAATGTTGTTGTGCTTCATTTCTGTAAAAATCTCCATTTAAGATAACCCAACTGACATCAGTCACTGAGAAAAATGCATTTAAAATGTCTATACTCTAACTTGTTTTTGCACAAGAAATCACACGCTACAGATGCACATTTTGTTTTCAGCTACAAACCTTAGACTATTTTTTCCTCCCTGCAAGGCATACTGAGCTACCACTACTGAGTGGAGCAGAGGATTTAGCAGGCACAGTTAGCAAAGAACCCCCTGGAAATCCCATCAGAGTGTCAAGACTGATGTTATTGATGTATATGGGGAGATTTCTCATTCCAATCCCTGCTGCTCCTTTAGAAACCCAGAGGATTGTTAACATGGTTAGAGAGAGTTCATGAACTCTGGTCTGTATGAATGCAAAGTATCTGGAACATTGATATGGAAGTGAAGACTCCCATGCCTTTGTTTCTATTCATGTTCCCTTACATAATATTTTAATGATTAAGAACCAGATTTAGCCCTCTGATATCCCTGCCAACTCCTCAGAAGTCACCCAATTGTTACCAAATGCAGAATTTAACCCCGAATTCTGTAAAAATGAAGTGATAAAAATCCCAGCTCTTCCAGCCTCATGGATCTTTTAAATAAAGCCACCCCCTCTGGCTCCACGGAGAACAAGAAAAAGAAAAGGAAACTTAAAAGACATAGCACAACCCTGTGGATCTGGCTTTTGTTCTGGAGGGATAAACATAGGGTAAATTCCTTCCAGGGCTTTTTACCAGTGTTACACACACTCCACCAGGCAAATGAAGGGCCTGATCCCTTCTAGCATCCTCAGGGACACAAATGGCTTCTAGGGGACATATGTAAAGCTGCTTTCCCCAAGCAGGCAGAGGTTCAACTGCAGGAGCTGAGTTATGCTATCAGAAAGCAAGCCACAGCATCAGATGCTCGTTGAGCCATTTCGCAGCATTCCCGGTATAAGACAGCTCCCACTGGTGTAGTGTGAACCACTGAGGTGACCATGAGGTATAACACGAAACAGGGAGTTACAACAGTCATTCCTTAATTTATCACACCTAAGCTTCACTTGAGAAAATAGTAAGTATTTTCTGGACTAGGTCCAGCTCCTTTCCTCTTGCCAGCCTGACACCAGCTACCTTTACTACCTTGCCTCCCTCTCTGGAGAGATTCAGCAGAGAGTGTTAGTCTGGGTCCTGTTCTTCACCCATAAAGTGCTCTCCCTTCACAAGCCAAGCACCACGCACTGGCTGGGAACAGCTGGAGGGGAGAAAGGTCTATGTTAAAACCTCACAGACACTTCTTGAACTATCTATTTACAAGGCACTGCTGAGATGACCCCTCCTCCTCTTTTTTTTTTTTTTTTTTTTTTAATAACAGTTTTTTTTTTTTGCACTTTTGGACAAGGCACTGCTGAGATGACCCCCCCTCCTCTTTTTTTTTTTTTTTTTTTTTTAAATACAGCTTTCTCTTTTTGACAGCTTGGACTTAGATTCAGTGGGCCAAGTTCTTAGGAGTATAAAATTGATCTATCTTGCACACAAGACGCCATCTTACTCTGTGCTCTGAATTTCAGTTTCTTGGTACTCTAAAGTTACAGGATGAGTTATGAAATACACAATACCTACTAAATAATTTTAAAAGTCTGATAACTGATAAAATGTTTACAGATAGCACATAATTAAGAAAACTGCTTCATACAGCTCTAGGCTGGTCGATCACTTTGGGAGAGCAAACACATGACACAGCAGCACCCTAGATTTTACCAGGAATTTGTTCTGAATAATAGCTGGGCCAGTCATTTAATTTTCACAGCTATCACACTGAGTAACTTCTGAAACATGGGGAGATGGAGCTCAGATATGGAGAAAAGAAGCACCCTGTCCTCTCCATCATACCTTCTCATTTTGCTGGCTTGCTTCCTGTGTTTAGTTATGGGGAAGTTTTAATAAAAGGTACTAGTCTGAGACTAATAAAACACAGTGATTTCAGATGTGATGGTTGATGAACATGGTAGTTGATGTAACCTGATACCACATTTTCTCTGTAGTTAAAAAAAAAAAAGAGATTTATTGACAGCTGCTTGTAGACACAGTAATTTGTTCAAACCAAATGCTAAAACAACAAGAAGACTACTGCCACCACAGAAACCACAAGCAAACAGCTCATATCTTGGAACTGAGGTCTAGCTAAACACACTGCCTCTCTGCATCTAGAGAGTGTGTGGCTGGATGAACACTGAGCAATACTGCCATTTCTGGTTAGCTCTGCCTAATGATAGGCCATAACACTTTAATGTTTTTATTCTGTTTTCAGTAGACATTTATCCAGCAACACACTCTCTTGCAGTGTAAACTTACCTGTCTTCCACAAAAATAAACCACATTTCAACCAGCTACATTTTGCCACTAGACATAACATTGCTCTGCTTATACTGTCAACGATCTTGTCATTTTTTTCCAGTGTTGTATGATACTGTGCTTCTGGGTCCTTCTGTAACAACTGAAGTCAGGAATTCCCTTCTCTGAGTAAAGCCTTCATTGCTGATAGCTGTATTGACATGGAGATGATGGCTGAGGGCAACAGGAAGGCACAGCAGCCTGCTGAGATTGGTGATGGTCATTCTTGAAATGCTTAATATAATCTTGAAATTTTCACTCTTTTGTCAAGCAAGGACATGCTTGGTTAGAAGAAATCATAATTTCAAGGGTTCAGGTCTGAACCTAGCTTTATTTTATACATGTTTTAGACATGAGGGCACATGCGCAGACTCTTGAAGTTCTTTGTATCCGTGTCCTCTCACGTGGCAAAAAACAAGTGGAAAAGGCACCATAGCAACCTTCACATTTGGCTGCAGGCTGTTCTTAGCAGTGCCAGTCCACCTGCACGCGAGTCCTCTGCACGCGAGTCCACAGCAAAGTCCAGACTCAGGTCTCTCGTTATCTAAAAGGCCTCAGTAGTCTCCAAGAAGGGATAACCTACTGCTTCTTCTGGGTACCAAGCTACCAGGATTCCTAGATAAGAAGGATAGATAAGGTCTGATAAGAAGGATACAGGTTCACTATATAGCCGCCAGCAGGAACATGACACAGAAACCCTGACTGTGCAGAAGGCTGTTAGTTCAGAGAAATTGAAAAGCAAATCTTGCCCTCTGCTCTTTCTCCTTCCTAAGGTGAAGGGTCCACTGAGATCAGTGACTTATGATTGATCATTGTTACTATCTGTTATGATTAGCTTTAAGAACGTGAGATCTTCATCTTCATTTACATGAGTGTACTATCTCTGGCTGTAGTGCAGTTTTGAGGATAGGATGCAAAAGAATGAGATGACATGGTTGGTTCCTGTGCGTTCTCTTCACATCTCAGGGAGCAAATCTCGCATTTGCTCATCCTGCTGGCGTGTAAATGACCATTTCTCCTGTGGATAGATAAACCAGAACAGATTCCAGGCTTGTTCATCAACTGTTATAGAACAATTCTTAAATGTAGCAACCTCTGTTCACCCACATGCTCTTGCTTGCTGCCTGGACAGGAATCATTCCTTCAATACTCTTGAGGCTGAACCTCCCAGATAACTTTGTTACCAGTTTCTACCTACTAGGTGATCAGAAAACAAAGGGTTAAAAAATCTTTTAGCTCTTTCGTCACTGAATTTATGATTATTAGTTTACAACATTAAATTGCATAGAGTAAGGTCCAGTGGTTTGGAACATAACTTTTACACAAGTCTTCATTTCAATTTCTCATCAATAATTCTCAGAAGTGGCTTTATTTTATTGCCAAGTGTTGTGTTTTTATGAAGGGCATTTTCTTAAAAATAAAAAGTGTTTCAGATGACTTATATCTATTTCAAAACATAACATAACCTTAGTATGCACACTACCTTACTGTGGATGTCTGTCACTCATGCTTCAGACCTGTGGAATTACCGTTGAAACTATGATTAATAAAATTAGTTGTGAACCAAGATTCAATAACAGCAAAGTTAATTACATGTTTGCAGGAGTATAAACTTACAGTTTGATCAATATGTAAATTCTGACCTTCAATGGTCTTTTCAGCCTTCTTTTAAGCTTTTAGTCTTGCAAAGATTAACTTAACTGCCTAGAACTTCCTTTTATGAAGTTACCAGAACATGAGAATCAAATGGTGTCTTTATATTCTTCAAAAATGTAAAAAAATACAAGCATTACAGATGCTGTAAGTACTCATTCATCTAACTGAATAGCATCATTAAACTGATAGCTATTTACTATAGCAAGAATAGCTAACTAACATTTAAAAATATTTCTTTTAATATAAATTACACTATTAACTGTATTAAAACAGCATGCTTGCAACACATTGCTGGAGACTCCTGTCTGAACTGAAAAGGAGTTCTGTATAAGGCATCGTTGTTGAATCAAAGCTGTTATGATGTTATTTGTCTTCCAGGGTCTGCAGAACAGCCTCTATGCATCAGTGAACATCTTCCCCTGACTGACTGACTGACTGACTGCTTTTTTATCCAGCTTTCCTGAATTGGATCTAAAAACACCAGGGCACTTGGTTTTATACTGTTTTTTCTAGGGAATCCATTTCTCTTGCAAATTAAACAGGCCTATTATACCCTGTATTTAACATTGCTGTGGATAGTAATAAGCTTGACACACAGGAGCTTTAGTCAGGAAGTCAAGAAAACACATTTTTGGACGCATAACTTTCTGGTTAAGTGCTAATCTGACCTTGGGATGACATGTTGTTTGAGTGAACAATTTGCAGAATACTGCCAGCTGCACCACAAAAATTCACTGAGAAGGACATTGTTTCTATCTAGACATTAATCATTTGTATATTTGCTTGTCTGGTTTTGTGTGTTACATTTATGTCCTCAGAGTCAGCAGGGAATTGCAGTGACTGGGATGAAAATGGAAGGAAGTTCTAGCTCAGACATGAATATATCCTATTGTGTAATATGAGACTGTATTTTTCTGGAGGATTTGTGGTTACAAAGCAAACCACAAGACCAAAGCAACTGGATGCTTTCTAGCATGTTTAGACTGGACGGCTTCTACAGTAGGATACAACATGCTCCGCTTCAGCTCTTGATGGACACAGAAAGAACAGACTTATTTTAAAATAACCTGCAGAATTTTACTTAATGTTTTAAAATTATTATTCTCTCAGGAAGATTATATATCTCATTGCAAATAACAAAAAGAACTTTATTTGGGAGGTGTGGAACCTTACTGGCTCACCTAACTGAACCTTTGCTTCTGGAGCCTCCCTCCATGTCTTATAATTTCCACTATTTCTAGATCTAACGAGCATCCCAGCTGTTCCCTGCTTCCTTTGTGGGTTGCTTTGTCAGTGCTAGGGTATAAGAAATCCTGATCCAGGAATGTTTACTCCTTCATTTTAAATGGCCATGGGAAACTAATTTCTCTCCTGCTTTAAACTGATAACCTCTGATATGACCAGTGTTACCTGGGAGCTTCTCTATGCTTCATGCAATGAATTTCTCAATTTCTGTCTTCTCAAGGTAACAGAAATACTGAAGAGAATAAACCCCCCAAACATTGTAATTTGCTTTAGTATCAGCAATCATTCTGGGCCTTACTAAAGGAGGAACAACATTGCACGACAATAGTGTTTTACATGGACAAAATCAGAACGCTATACAAACTGTGGGATCACAGGCGGTCAGTCTACAACAGCATGGAAAGCTTACTCTAGAGTATAGCCCAAGAGGCACTCTTTAGAAGGAGGTGTAGTCCTTGATCTTGAGGATCCCTTTTCTGCAGCACTGACATAACGGAGAAGCAGAGGATCCAAGCAGCTTGCATGAGGCCCTTGGTACCTTGCAGAACTGGCTGCAGCATTTCTGTCAATGAAAAAGCCAGGGCTGTATTACTGCTCATTGCTGGAATATAACGTTTAGTGTATTGTGCATAGTGTTTGTTAAAGAAGGCTAAAAAAGCCTACATATAATGAATGTATATTTTGCCCTTGTTATTGTAGTTTAATTGCAATGCTGAAATATAAAAGCGAGTGGAAAGTATCAGGAAACACAAGAAGTGAACCTAGTGAGAATTACTTGGTCATTGAAATCTAAAAGTCAGGAAGGTTTCGATCTTTGGGCTCACCTATAATTTGTGCACCATAAATGTAGACTGAAGTCGTTAGGGACTTTGTAATGACAGTGCTGTCTATAACAGTATCATCAAGCAAGACATTGGCATAAATCATTGGCACTTTGCAAAGTGTCACTTCTGTCAACCTCCCAGTGATGTGATCTTTAGTCTTTCAAATCTATAGACTGGCATTTGGATCAGCTAAGCACCTAACATCTTGTCTTGCATATTAAAGCTGCTTTAGCCAATATCTAAATGCTGAAGTAATGCCTGCTTAAAAACATTTTTGAATTATTTGCATAATATAATCCCACTACTTTAAAGCTTTTCTTCAGGGCATAACTGTACAGGCTGTCCTCCGTTGATGAATTCTCAACTACCTTAATCAATAATTAAAAAATATTGCTATTAATTGAAGCAAGAAGCCCTGTAAAATGACTAAATGGATGTTAAGAAAAATCAGATAATCAAAGTTTATACAATACTTTCAAAAAAATGTTATGAAGACTAAAGCTTTTCAGTCTGAATTTTTTTAAGATAATATACAGTCTTTTTATGGATAGGAATTGTGCTTGTATGGATCGATATAAATAAATTAAATAACCTAAGAAAATTTAATACCAGCTGAAAGTGGACAGCAAGAAAAGCAAGCTCTCTTCCACCTCTCCCATGAATCTCAACACTGTAACTCAGTAATGTAGTACCTCTCTGGACAACACTGAAATCCTATCAGAATTGTCTTGTTCTCCCACAAGTGTGTTTAACAGACGATGTATTGCTAGATGTGTAAACACCACTGCATATGGATGACTGTTAATGCTACTGATAAATTGTTAGAAGGTCCTTACTATGGTCTTCAGTGACTGTGGTCTCAAGAACATTGATTGACCTGTGCAGATGTTGTAATAGCTACCTAAAGCTACTAAGAAATGTGTGCAGAATTTGCAGTTGTCCTTATGACTACACTGAGTGTAGTGACTATAGTCACTTCGTCACACTATTCTCCTGCCTAAAGCTATTACAGCTCAGGTTGCATCTTATATGAGGTTTTAGAAGAGTTTTCTTTTGGATTATGAACATACTTGTTGAAGGCACTTTAAGAGCCCTTGTAGTCTGTGCCAAAGCCAAACTGATTGATGTACCTACCATGTAATTTGAAAGATGCTTCATTTGTATACACAGATGCCATGGAAGGCATGAAATCATCTTTGCCACAAATGAAAATATGTGTAGCTCTATGAAAGTCAAGAATTTCATGTTCATCTACACCCAAGACTGAACTAGCTTGCTCACAATCTAGAAAGCACATGCATCTTAGAATGCACATGTTCGGAAAAGGCTAGATTAGATGAGTTGAATTCATTCGCTTGCCCACTGGCTTCTGGAGGTTTCTGGACTACTTCTAAAGTGCCTGTAAAATGTTACTAAAAACCAGAACTTTTTCCAATACATTTAGGTATCCCTCCTTTGTTGAAAAACTGAAGAAGTTGAATGGAGGGCAATGAGACATAGCAATGAGATTAACATTAAGCATCTTCAAACTCAGGCTGAGTTTTAAGAAAGATATATATTATAGGTGTTCAGATATTACAAAGGTCTTAGAATTGTGACTAAGTAGCTGCGTAGTCTCATTTGTCAGTAAATACATCTGGAACTTCTATTTAGAATATTGTGGAGTATATAAGCTCTTTGATGAACTGAAGTCCTGTTGTTCTGTATTCTTTGTCCAAGCATAATATAATTTTGGCTTATAATTACCATCACAACAGAAGTGGACAGTAGGAAAATAGCAACATTCTCACAAAAACTTCACAATAGTGAGAATCACAGACGGATGACCTCACAAGTTGATTTTATTGTGTTTTTGATTGACAAAGGTAATAAATGTGTAACTTAGGCAGGCTGTATCAATAAATTTGAAACAAAATGGCTACAACTAGACATGATATAAACAAATGCGCTCAGAGTTCAAAGTTTTATACCTCTTTTGGCATAAAAGCTGCCATATTTTTCTAGATATGTTGAAGTCTTCCATGTCTAATTTGGAAAACCTCTTTACAGGCAAGAGGAAAGAATAAAATTCTACATTATAAGGCTTTAATGATCAAAAGTGCAAGCAATAGACATAGTTTCTTATATAAAAAAACTAAAAGATATTTCAGAATTAACT
Source organism: Buceros rhinoceros silvestris (assembly GCF_000710305.1). Lineage (NCBI taxonomy): Eukaryota > Metazoa > Chordata > Aves > Bucerotiformes > Bucerotidae > Buceros > Buceros rhinoceros. Next base: position 37,286 of record NW_010426716.1, on the reverse strand, counting down.
GGGAAATATAGTAAGAATGTCATCCATCATCCACCTCAAATTCAAAGGAGAAGCCCCTCTTCCACCTTTGTTATTTAATGTTAACATATTCATAGCATATATCTCCTAGATTTTTTTTGTATGTTTGAGTTGTGCAACAGTGAATTCATAGCTTTCTGCAAAAATCAGGAAGGAAAATGGAAATAATATTTGCATTTCTGCTTACTTATCTTGTTTGTACATAAGCTCAAAAAGTATCTGTTCATGTTCACCTGACTTTTTCTACAGTGAATTACGTTAAGTAATGAAGTATGACAGCCTACGTGTGTATTTAAGGGGTAAGGTGAAAGAATTAGAAGGAAGATTTCTATCAAGTGTTTGGCTAGTAATTGCAAACAAAAGAAGAAATTATTAGCACTGAAATGAATGACTGTCCTGCCATGGGCTTTATTGGGCCAGGATTTTCTTCCCTAGCATGTAGATCAGAGTAAGAAAACCAATTGCACAAATCATAATGGATTCAGGGGTAAGTCTGGAAAATAACTTCATTGCTAGTCTCTCTCTGCAGCTACGTTTCTTCTAACTGATCAGCAGCAAAACAGAAGCTCATTAGATTTCATAGTTAACATTTCATTGCAATGAACAAATTCTTTGCACCCAAGGCAGGGGCAGAAGAGTAGTCTCAACAGAAAAAAATCACCCTCACCTGATACTCTGTTTCTTTGTTATAATGGACTCAGCAAGCAAGAAGCGGAATGATTTCACCAGGTAACTAAGGAAAATGAGGTAAGTTCTCTGCTCTTATACAATGTCACTGTAGCATAAATCTGCTGATGCCGGTTAAGGCAGACCAGTGGAAAAATAATCTAAATGAGAATGGATCTCTCCCAAGGACTGAAGATGCTCAGCAACTCAAGAAAATGCCATATTTCTTCTAGCATAGCTTCTTGGCAGAGTATCAGATAGGAGAATAAGATTAAGGGAAGTCCCACTTCCTTTCTGCTTTAAATGTGCTCTCTCACTTAACCAAATACTGTTTTCCCCATACATATAAGTAGCAACAGTTCAAATCAAACATAGCACTTCAAGCGACAATTGCCCCACACCTACAAAAAACCCAATTACATTAATTCAGTGATGGGGGCCACTGAGTGGCTGGGTAGCCTTATATCACTATAGGCATAAATTTCTTCAAGACCGAGCCTGAATCTCTTTGTAGTGCTCAGATGGACAGGCCCTCACAGTGATATTTCATGTATCTGCAGAGAGCTTTACTGATGAGTGTGGACATACATGACAGCATTGCTGCTTGCTCTCTCACCCCTGAACTCTGAACTTTTAATCAGTCTCTCCAGTTTGCCTCTCTTCACTTTTGAGTTTTATCTGTAAGAATTCACTGAGATTTCCCAAATAATCTTTTCTTCTTTCCAAGCATCATTCATGATACTTCCATTTTCCCTGTTCTGTCACAGACCATTCCTGGTCTTCTCTTTTCATTTGCTCCCTGGACAAGAGTTTGGAGAAGCAGCATCAGCATCAGACTCTTCCCAATATCCAAGATTCGTTTGGCCTGGAAGAAGATAGTAGTAGTAACTAGTAACTTTACTGAGTAAGCTGTGGGCATAAAATCTCACAAGTTGAGGGGGCTGTAAGAGGTCTACTGCATAACTATAGGTGATAAATATTAAGAGGTTGGCTACAAAGGTGGCTGATGTAACATGTTGCTCTGCTACTTTCCCCTTCTGGGACTTTTATAGGGGACAAGGCATTTAGTTCTTTCTGATTTTAAGGAAATTGGGCCTGACTTTGCCAGGACCTTTGAAAACGTCTGCTGTTTTTTAAGAAAGTCTTTAAATTCTTGTGCCAGTTCTAATAAAAGGTGTTACTGCTTCACTTAAGATTTACCAGGGAGGTTGATGACTATCTGGGATACAGCAGATGGTAACTATTCAACACTTTAAGTGCCTGGTCCTGAATGGGAGATGGCTGTAGCAAAGTAGTATCTTCTTGCTTCCTCTCTTCCTGCCTTTATTACCATCAAAATATTATTTCTCACCACAGTTCATAAGGAGATTTCACCTGATATGAGTTTATACCTAAAATTATTTGTGATGCTCTGTGTTTCCCAGTCCTTTTGCAGATTTTGTCAATATAGCTGAAAATGCTTCAAACTCGGATGTCACTTCATGTTTGTGGAATATCATAACAGAACTTATGCTGGTCAGGGCTGCAAGGTGCTACTGCTGTAGTTAATTAACTAGCTTGACTCTTTAGTAGTGAATTGGAATTTGTACTAATACTGAGACATTCACAGGACATTCCGCATATCTGGAGCTGAAAATGCCTTTGATCTGGCCATTAATTACTAAGAACAGTGTAAAAGATCAATTTAAAAATGTGTTACGTAGTTTAAAATGATAAAATCATAATCTTGAACACTGATTTGAAAATGCAAAGATGTAAGGGGTACTTATGCTTCTTAAATTCTTCAGGACATTTTTCAGGATATGGTTCTCTAGCTTTGCTTCAAGTATTCCTTTCCCTTACACCTAGTATCTGGTAAAGGAGCGTAGAAAGCTGTTTGCATCCTCAATAACTTATCAGAAAACATGTGTAAAAATATTGAAGGACAATGCGCACAACTGTTCCTTGTGGACTTACGATGACAATGAGTATCAAACACTCAGCACATATCTAGGCTGCAGCTAAAGTTCAGCTACTCAACTTTAACCCCTCAGCGGAGGTCAACAGGAAAAGGAAGGCATGTTAAAGCTCACACGATGTTAAGTGAGATCCCTTCAATGGGGTTTGAACTCCTACTCGAGATAGCAGCAGCAGGGCTGAGTGCCTTGGAATGCAAATCTATCCTGTTACTCAGCATCACAGGAGTCATAAAAGTACTAGATCAAAGATGCAGACACAGGCTGAAATTTATCCAAGGGATGTTTCACCACCTACCCAACACCAGCTTCCAATCTGAGACAATGGCAGGGAATACTTTGAACTACTTCTCATGGCAGGGCATGTAAAACACTGCTGATTAGACTCCCTCTAGCTTCACAAATACTTTATCATTGTTTGTTCCACTAACTAAACACTAGAAACGCAAGGTCTTGGAACACAGGCTCCATGAAATGCTCTCAAAGATGAAAATCCTCGCACCTTAACACCTCCATTTTTACTGAATTTTTGATCTTTCATGCACCAATAAAAGAAAGGAATCTCACTTCTGAGTGTTGCCGGACTAAACAATGAAATGTAAAATTTTACTGGCTATTGAGATGACTCCACACTTCAGTGATTAATTTTCTATAATTTAGAGAATAGCATAGGTAACAAAAATACTGTGCAGTTTTTGTTGTTCATTATTGAATATTCAAAGTACATGAAAGGGCCCAGCAAAAAACTATAGGGACACATTTTATTAATCTCTTAAATTATGGGGAAGGATGTACCAAGGAAGTGATGAAATTCAGATAAATTGAGGGGAAATGAAATGGAGCAATAAAATTCAAAATAATGATAATTTGCATAATCTCAAGTGTTTTACTGTTAGTAGAATGAGCATTTGAATGAAAGGGAATATAAAAACATGCAACAGAAGGCACTCAGAAGATAAAAAAAAAAAGAGAGAGTGGAATAATGTTTTTTGTGGTACTGGCCACACAGGCCATAACTTATGAAAACATGACTCATCAGTTTGGACCTTTTTGTTTCATTCCTGTGGTGAAGATGAGAGAAGAGACACATAACTCAAAACAGTTTCTTTTTTTCTCTAAATTTCTGGAAGGTTTTAAGAAAATGCACTGCAGAATGAGGTAAAAAACGCAGACAAACAGATGAGCAGGAACTTTCATAAGGAAAGGAGATCTGTACCTTTGGTTTTGTATTTCAACCATAATTTTTTTTACAGGTCCTTTTTGTCCTGTTTCCGCTGAGTGGTCTTTACCTGCTGCTTCCTTCCATGCCACTCTCTGTACTTCTCCTTTTAACACATGAGCTTGACCTTCATGCTAACCATCCTTTGGTGAAGGCTGTCCTGCCATCATCCACTGGTGAATGCCAGTGAGCACCACCACCCAGCTGGCCTAGTAGAGCAAATAAAGCCATAGGAGGTCTGAACTTGTGTCAAATCTGCCCTCCCCCAAGGAAGATGTTTCATACTGAGCTGTTGCTTCCTGGTGAATCTGCGTGCTCTGCTCCCTCTGCAATATTCATTAACATGAGACACTTGTACAGTAAATATTTATTTAACTTTAAGATTTATATAGT
>NW_010426716.1:21441-32956 GCF_000710305.1 Buceros rhinoceros silvestris | reverse complement strand
CCCTACAGCATCTAGGTGGTATTTGCAGAAATTAAAAACATAAGTTATATGAAGCTTTCAATAATGTTTTGCATTAAACTGCTACTGTTGTCAGAAATAAATCAGCCATATTGTCATGAAATGAAATAAACCTAACAAAACCCAAACAAGCAGAAGTACAAAATCAATCATCCAAAAGCTAACCAAATAAATGTGGCTTGCATAAATACAAGCAAGAAAGATTGACTATCAGCAGCATCTCTGAAATACCTAGACGTGAATGGAAGCAGGCATCATTAATCTGCATTGATTGCACTTGTTTGCTGTGCCGTGCTTCCCATCTGACCTGAACACTAGCTGGAAGCCATATTACTACACGTTATTTGTAGGCAGATGTATGTTTGTGGCAGAGCTGGTGTTGAAGGCGAGCAATCACGGCAACTGCTAAGTTTAGGAATGTGAAAGGGGAGCATTTTTCTCTGGCAGCAATGGCAGTTCGAGGAGTTCCAGCCTCCTTGCTCATTTTTTCCTTTGTCTCTGTTCATCACTCCAGTGGTTGCTTAAGGGCAGCCATTAGTGCAATTTTGCTATATGGTCAATCGGTGAGTTGTTTTAGATTAAACACCTCCAAAAGCACCATTAACAAAGAAAATCGTAAAGAACAGCAAGCTCCTCCAGTCATTGCACAGATCTAGTTTAGGGGACAACCTCACAAACAGATAAACCATCACCATTAAGAGACCACTGACCTCTGGGAGTGAGAAAAGAGGGAGAAACAGAGGCTGGAGAAAGCTCTTCAGCCGGCTTTACTGCCAGAGAAAATGTCTGTGTAACTACACACCAAGTTAGGGAGCTGTGCTGGTCTGCAGTGGTGGCTCCAGGAGAAAGAGGAACTTTTCCCCTTCCCAAGGCCCTCAGACATCTGAAGTTGACTCTGGTCACTACAGGATTACAGACAGGGGGCGGCGTGTGAGCTGCTGTTTTAAACACTGCACACACTACTGCTTTGTTTTCACTTTTTGTGTTGGGCTACATGCTCAACTCTTGGTGAAGCAAAGCAACTAACTGAGTTAGGAAGTTGCAATATCCGAGTTAGGAAGGCTGCAAGAAGCAGTTGTTTTGCTGTTTGCATGCATAATTTCTAAAGGTTTTCTTTAGCGATGGTCTTCTCCCATGATTAAATACACAAAGACGGTGAGGGAGCCTGATCTAATCTACTCTCAGAGCACCTTCTGCTCTACGGTCTGTACTTCTATTTTACCTTTCCACCAGCTGATTATTTAAGTTCTAAAGTATGCTGGATTAAGTTTGGTTTTCATTTGTACCCCATCATGGAAATAGCATTACCCAGCTGTAGAAGAGAGCAAAAATGAACCCAGAATGGTTTTACTTGCATACCAGTCTGCAGTCATAACTCTCCCTACTTGCATTAAGCATGATTTATTTTTTCCTTTGTGAAGAATCAGAGGTTTGACTTATGATATTACTTAGCAAGATGATGTTTGTGCAGGGACCAGCTTTTATTACAGTGATTTGGAAACAGAAGCAGATATAAATGAATATACCTTAGAAAAGTGTTTTCTCATCTTTCTCCTTTTAGTACCATATTGTGTGTTTTAAAACATCCTTTACAACTCCTTGCTAAGGAAATGCATATGCATCATTTGCCCCTTTAAAGACCATCTTTGGTGAAATAGATTTCACAGGCAATGTAGTGAGAGTTTCATAGGAAATCAGATTTTTTCCTCACTTTGTTGTATAAAAGCTTAAAACTGATATCTGTTTGATTGTTCACACCTCAAAGATGTCCCCTGCAGGCTCTAGCTGTTGGCAGTTAACATGGGTTTACAGAATGCTCTCTAGGCCATTTTGCAGTGAGAAAGTAGTGGGTCTTACATGGAAATGCAAACAAAACCTTTAAAGCTTTTCATCTTCCTGGGGACTTGATGAAATCTCTTGAGCAAATCGAAGGATTACATGCACAGCAAATATGTACAAGTGTAACAAATTAACTGTAAATGATATAACTAATGTAAAATGGAAGCATAAGGTATTGCTGTCTTATGGCAGCATTTTAACTTTATTTCACTAAAACTCAAGGATATTTTAAAAGAAATGGTAAATGACTATTGACTACAAATATTCATTCAGATGCAAAAGAGAATTGCTCTGGGGTTTCTTTTCCTTTAATCTCCTCCTGATTTGATCTAAAGCACATCCTTCTAACCTTAATGCAGAGGGGAGGGAGGGAGTTGGGGGGGGACAAGCTGTGAAATTCATACTGCTAATCCCCTGAGGACTTTCTAATCAAACAAGAGCCACTAGGGAGATAATTTCCTAAAGGTCTTTTGTTTCTTCTCATGTAAAGAACACAAAGAGCAGGTACACCATTGTGGATGGTACACTGAGACTTTTGCATGGTAAGACAATAACACTTTGAAGGGCAGCAGGATTACCATATCTTCTTGTACTAATTGTCATTCAAAAAGATGACCTATAAATTTCCCCCTGCTTTGAGCAGAGGTGGCATGGTGACCTGGTCAACCCAGGTTCAAGTGTCATTGATTGGATGATGATGGACAAGGAAGAGTCCTTTGTCAGACATGAATCTACTTGACATTTCACTCATCAAGCACTTTGGGTTTATTCTCTAAATCAGCATTTTCTCTTGCTTTGCTTACAGTTCAGCAACAGTGGCATGCGCAGGCACATCATCAGGCTTGCATCCGGTCACAGCTCTTGGGAGAAGGCATAGAGGAAGAAAAGCTTATGAGTAATTTTCACTTCACATAACTTTTACATGAATTGGGTGAGCAGCAGCCAGTACTGAAACACTGAGAAACTCACATCATTAAGAGCTTCAACAGAGGAGGACTGCAAAGCCTCTCTTGCAGCACCATCAACTAATTTGTCATCCCTTTGGGAATGCTTCAGTTCAAAACTAGAAAATAATTCACAATCATGATAACAGAGAAAAAAGTCACGTTTTAAAGGCCCTTTTAAAGCTAAATGTATCTCATTTCAAGATAGGAAAGTATTCTTAACACAAACAATGATTAAAAAGATCATGCCCAGAAGGCTGCATCTTTTATTACTCTTGTGTTTACAGACAGGATTACAAATTCATCTTTTATATTGAAATCATGAAATCAAACCTTTCAAACTTGCAGTTTAATTAATACCACTGCCTGAATTTTTTAACAAGGTCCAGACATCAAGGGCCTGATCAAGACATAGGCTTCACATCTGCCTTTCCAGTTAAATAGGCATAACTGCTGAGTGTGAACTGAGTAAGAGTAATGTATTGGCATTGCACATTGTGTTTTGGCCACATGGAAAACATGTGTCACTTCAACCATATTGCTACTGAAAATGCAGCACAGTCCTCCTCACCTTTCCATGCCAGCAAAGGTGTAGTTTTATTAGTATAAAAGTGCTTCATTTTGAAATGAATAACTGACAATCAGGAGAGGGAATGGACTGCAACACCCCTCCCGCATTGGAAGCACGGAGCATGCCAGCCCAGTCTTTTGATATAAAACGTTGGCAGAATGGGTACCATTGCTGGGCCAAAGGCCAGCAGTGGCAGCAATGTCTGCTGGTCTGCAGCAGTCCACTGCAGGGCGATGAGGCACGAGACGTCTGAGCAAGGCCTGGGGGACTCAAAGGAAGCAGAACGCTTCTGCTTATCAGAAGATGACTCTGTCCTATCGACCAGTCTGAGCCCTGCGGAGTGCAAAGGCTTTTCAGCACTGATTTGCCCTGTCAGGATGACAGGCTTATCTGGGACCTCCCCGTGGCTGGCCAGGACAGATATCTGGGCTCTGGTGCATCTAGGCACCACTCCCTCCCTCCCTTGCAAGCTTACCACCAGGGTTGAGCCTCCCGTGCTCTATCATTTCCTATAATGACAGCAAGTGGTTTGGCTAGCTACGCCATGTTCACACAGAGTGCAGCACTGAATACAACTGCTCCAAATCCACAAAGAAAATGTTTGTTCATTGCAAAAAGCAGTTTTTGTCCAGCTTAAAAAAAATGATAATTTCATGCCAATTCGATTTTCTTTGTTTGTTTGTTTTCTTTTCCCAGATCAGTCAAGACATTTTATCTGTTGTTCATGGATGCCTTAATTTAACAAGGAAAGAGAAGGTCTAATACTCTCTCCCCTGAACCTTGGTGTGTAAATTTAAACATCTTCATTATACAAAGTTGATTCTTGTTTGGCATTTTGTTTTATCAAGGGTGAAGGATGTAACTTCACAGTGAAAACTGAGAGCACTTTTGGTGATGTGGTATTTTCATTCAGTTTGCAGACTGTAAAATCAGTTTTCTCAGCTTTATTAATGTGAATAACTCCATGTGCTCTTTCTACAAATACAATATGATAAAGAAGATCTCCCTGAAAGAAATGAACAATTCTGATATATGCAAGCGTAGAGAAACAGGGTGTTTGGCAAGTAGTGTTGAGCAAGCAGAGGCTGACTGGTAGATATGGGATGATGGAAGAGCAATCCAGGAGGCATTTGCACTGCTGATTTAATTGCAGAACTTAACAGGTGAAAGAGAGATAGTGTTAGTTCCCTGGCTATTTTTCCAGCTACCTTTGGTAAAATGCACAGTGACCACACCAGCTAACAGTAATCTGCAAAATATGGCTGGCTGTAAGTAAGCAGCAAGTCAAATACAGCGTGAGAATGATGCAGTGATTTGGGAGCACCAAGGCAGAATATAGGCATAGCCTTGCAAAGGATTTGCAAATGCTTTTTTATGAGAATGAGCTGTGAGTTCCCATCATGTGGATAACAGAAATTCCCTGAAGGACGGTCGAGGCTTCCTGCTCTACAGCCTTGTGGCTGATGCCTGGGTTCTCTATCAAGGGCTGAGCATGGTGCTTCCTCACACGATGCATTTATATGATTTCCCTCCTTTAAATGACTGATAATTTTCAAGGTTCTTTCAAGAAGTTAATATCTGTGAGACCTTTATCCCTCTCTCAGACATGGATGAAATTAGTTGGGAAGCTCATACAAGAAGGAAGGAGAGACAGATTGGGGGCTGACCAGTAAGCGGACAGACAGAAAAGACAATCTGCTTCTTTTAGTTTCTTTCCATGGACATACTAGCAATCATCTGGGATCAGTGCACCACATGTGACAACCAGCCACATACAGCAATTTCACCACTTATCCTAAAAGCCACTCACTGTTCTTCCTTTCCAACAAGTCATGCCCTATTTCTGTGTCACTGATGTCCACCATCGTCAGCTTCTCTTTATGTTCATATGTTGCTATACTAAAGAACTACCCACAACCCGAAACCAAATCTAGCTTAACCTTCAAACTAAATTCACTACTACAAAATTCTACAACTTTGAAAAAAACAGTGTGTCCTGGAGTACTGTGTAAATATTTGCCATAGTGAATAAAAATAAAAATGGTAGAGCAAACCTGGGTGAACACAAAGCAGACATTGTATGGAGTAACGCTGGCTTGCATTAAACCTGCACCATTTTTTCTTGAGACATATTTTAATTGGTACATTTTAAAGAAATTCTGGAAAGAAAAGCAGCAATTAAAAAGTGAATAAAATCCAAAGCACAAGCCTTGAAAGCACACATCATCCCACAGACAGCTTGCTCTTCCCTCAAATCCAGCTTGTGAAGTGGCTTGAAACCTGACTGATCCTCTCTGAATTTCTGCAATTACAGCTAATAAAAAGCCAGGAATTTCCCATCTTTAGTTATGAAAAGGAAGTTTCCAAGATTGAAGTTCACTAATAAACTAAATAGCTCCTCTCTAAATTGCCTTTTTACTTTCATCTCCTTCCCCAAGCTTTGAGTACAATAAAATATTTATATGTATTCTGGCAACAGCCTAACTCACAAATATTATACAGCTTGTCCTATTGATTTAAACGCCTGTGGAATAAGTGACTACCCATGTGAGTAAAGGAGTCAGAAATGAGAGACCAAATGATAATATTTAAAACATGTATTTTAAATGTGTATAGGAATTCTCAAGTAGTGAGCTTTTATCTTTTTTTAAAATTTTTTAATCACAGCCTTAATACATAGTCTTATCCTGATATAAAATCTTCACAGAATGATCCTGTCATGGTGAAGGATATCCCTGTGTGATGGTAGGAAGCAATTTTGCTTGGGCCATGGGTTTCCACAATAACAACAATAATAGCTCAATAACAACTATTACAAAAATCTGGACTGGAGAAGTGCTATACAACCCTTTGCCTTTGATTGTCCCTTTAGACCTGTAGCATAAAGGTTCTGTAAAACATTCCACTGTCTAATTTTAGAACAGAAACTGATTTCTACAGAAAAACAGATTTTTCTACTGGCAGAGAAAATTTAAAAAAAATCAACATCAACTAAACTACAAATGAAGCCCAGGGCACTTGCTAAGTACTTTTTGCTTTTTTTTTTTTAAAGGCATATAAACAATAACAGCAAGTCTGTACTTAAATTCATGTTGGGGAAATGTATATGAATTCTCATGCAAATGAAACAAAATGATCCTCAGGACTGGTTTGTTTGAGTAAGCAGCAGCTATATGAGCTTTGAAAGGGAAGTTTATCTGGAGGAAAAATTATTTTTGCCAAAATGATTAAGTATTTGGGGAGAAAACTGTCAAAACAGAACTGCAAACTTTTTTGGTTAAAATCTTTATTGATTAAATTCCTATGAAAATATTCATAGGACAAAGCCACAAATGCATTTTCTATTCCATAATGCCATTAAAAAAAATCAAATATATAAAAATAACATTATGGGTAACTGTAAATTTCAGTCAGATCTGATGATACAATAAATTCCATGCACAGGAGAAAAACGAGGATATTATATTTGGGAAGCATATACTTCCTAATGACACATTTAGGAAGCATACATTCTTTTAAAATATTTGCTTTTTGAAAGGATTCAAAAGCATTTTGTAGAAATGTAAATTAGGCACAAAATGGAGAAAGGCTTCTCTTAAGCCCTTTTTCAGCAGCTGTAGATGTGTCACAAGATATAAGACATGTGCTGCTCTCCATTAAGACTTAAAGCAGAACAAAGCAGAGGACAGGAGGTGTAAAGGGAAGGAGGCATATGAAAGATTTGTCTTTGCTCTTTGCTGGTTCTTCCATCAGATTTTTGTCACTGAACAGAGGCACCAACTCCCCTCCCCTCCTGCAGGCCAGGGTCTCCACATATAGTTCTACTGCACGACAATTTTGAAAAATCCAAACAGCACCTTTTATTTCACCTTTTAATTACAATGGTGTAAATTAATTACTGGGATTATCACAGAATGACATGGCATCGTCTAACCTTGGGGTGCCTACCAACCTGTGTAAGCGTTCAGATCTGACCCCATGTGAATTCCCATGATGTGGTGCTACTGTATTTGTATTTCCACTATGAACCACACAGCTTTTATTTGACTGGAATCAATAAATCATAAATATGTTATTCATCTAGGTTACTACTTAACATGCTATTTTTCAGCAGAATCAACAGTCCTATCAATGTATGTAAACACTGCAACTGTATTTCTTGAGCACTAACACAGAATGTGATAGTGAAGTGCCTGCTATTTAGATACCATTTGCTTAACAGCAAAGTTACATGGAAAAGAATGCTCACAGCTTGGCAAGTGCTTTTGTGGGGTGTTCATTTTTTCTTTTTGTTTTGGAGGATTTTTTTGTTTAATTAGCAAGGTTTTGTTTGATTTGCAGATCTTCTGAAAAAAACCTTCCTAAGGAAGTCTGCTGAACACCCACCCGATCCTCAGCTGTTCTGATGTTCAGGTCAACACCCTCCACGGCACACTGTGAGACAGCTAATTCTTCTTTCATCTCAGGAAATTACTGAAGGTAGCGGGATACCCATAATTTCAAGACATGAGAAATTAAAATACTTGAGAATTTCTGATCTTGGGGGAAATACAGCTAAGTGCTTCATTCACATTTTAATCTGATTTAGAAAAGAACAATCAGGAGACTGGGAGGAGGAAAATTTATTTCAATTAAGTTTCAGCTCAGCTTGGTTTAATAGTAGTGAATCCAGCACAGAAGAAAGACCATTTCTCTACTTATTAACTAAGAAAAGGTTCACCTATCAACCCTAACTACTGTAATCATCCCCTATTTGCAAAATTAGGTTGAGCAGTTTTCAAATTAAAAGATTTTGAGGACTGAAAGTGGCATTTAGAAACAACGTCATTTCTCCAAAATCAAGTTCAGTCCCTTTGCTTGACTAGAAAACTTCTCTGGCACTGACACCACCACCAGCCTAAAAGCTGTTACAGATCTCCTTCAACAGAACACATAAACATAACCATATGGTATGAAGAAACAGAGTCACCGCAGAGAAAGGAGATCAACAGCCTGTTTTCAAACTCTCCCTAGCCAGCAACTGCTGAAAAGCAAGTGCAGCTTAATCTTCACCCAGAGCTGTACCTCTCCAGGGAATTTGGGGCACAATTGGTCTCTGCCCGCAGTACACCCATCTGAAGGGACATCATGACAAATGAGAGGTGAAATGGAGTCTCCTGATATCCGAGCAGGCTGACAGCACACAGATTCACTCAATCATTAGAAAAAAGAGGTTGCACTGCTGCACACCATTTCAGCTCCATTTAGAATTAGAGACATCTCTTAAAAAAAAAAAAAAGGCCATTTTGACTGGAGACTAAATCAGTTTGTTATTAGTGTGTTGACAACTTATGAGACAATTAAAAAAAAAAAGTTTGAGGACTGTTTGTGACACTATAGAAGCAAACATTTGTTGAGCCGAAATACTCTTCATGTAGAAAATATTTATGAAACAAAGTCATGCATACTTAGCATGTTTGTGGCCTATTTATTCGAGACTGTTCAAAACCAGCTGTTCTGAAAACATTACCAAATTAAACTGGCAAAGAACACTGGAGAGTTACTTTATTTGCCTCGAGAGCTGAAGCGTGCCAACTGCAATCACTAGGAGCAGTATAAATCTTGAACAGTTATTCAGAGCATTTTCTAGAGCTCCTTTTCAGGATTTTTCTGCCTATAAATTATGTCATTCTGCTCCTGCCATGCCTATCTGGATTATGTAGTCTCTGATAACAAAAGTACATGCAACATCAATTTCTATATTTAAGGAGACTATGATGTACCCCAGAAGAATGTGAATATAGAAGGACAGAAGAGGGCTGCCCCAACAACTCTGCTTCACCGTCTTTATGAGCCTGGTGCAGAGGCTGTTTTCACTTCACTAGCCATACTAACTTCAGTACGTTTTTCCTCTTCTGTGGTAGGCAGTTTCTTTCCTATTCTATCTTCGAGTGAGGAAGCGGCTCTCAGATAAAACATGAAGCCTGTCCTTCAGTTCCTTTTTCCCAGCCATCTGCAGCAGGGCCACACAGGTGGAGAACTCCAGCTCTTCAGGGAGGTTCATGTTATTTATGCTGCTTGTCCAGCATCTACCAAAGCAGGCTCTAAGCAGGTTGTGCCCGCATGATGCCTCCACAATACAAACTTTTTACAGCAAGCACTTCCCCAAACACCCTCTCAGATGCGATTGCTTAGGCTTGATCAGGATGGATACAAACATAAGCAGGTGTCTTAAGAACATATTTTATTTGAGGAGGGACGAAAGCATGGCAGTGTCCTCGAAGGGCAGAAAACTGGTTAGAAAACAGGCTTTGCTATGGAAGAGACAAATGCAGGCTCTTGTTTGATAAACTTTACCCTAGTTCCTATTATGTGCTTCTGTGTATCTTCCCCCTCATGGCCAGGCAAGTATTTTGGAAGAACAAAAAACTCCACAATAAAGGTGTTCCTGTTGCTTCTGCTTCAGAGGCTGGCATGCTAGGAGTGATCACCCCATCTGGGGTGGATCCCTCTAGCAGCTTCCTCCCTTCTTTGGCAGAGGAAAGATAGTGGAGCTATCCACAGACTTCCCTCAAACTGTGCAGGTACAGATGCTGTGCTTTTCCTGTTCTGTCTTTGTTTCTAATTGCTTGGGATTTCTCTGATGAAACACGTTGAATATTGCAGAATTCTCAAGTAAGTAAACCTTTAAGTCTTTTGCCGAAATATACTCCTTTCAATGGGACAAATAGGTTTTGTTTAAAAAAAATGGTGTCTGAGGAAAGTTTTCTCTTGGCTGATGGAAATTTCTGCTGGGAAGGGAATCCCTTTCCTTCTCTTTTTATGTCTATCTCCACTAAACACTTGTTATTTTCTGTCTCATTGCTGGAAGACTTACGTGATTTAAAGTCACCTCCAAATGTTCTGGTATTCTGTCACGAATTTTGCCTGAGCGAATGGCTCTTTACAAAAAAATCTCTGCAAAGCTTTCATTCTAAACAAAACCAGGGCAAAAATGGGACTGCTCCCTCTTTTCAGTTTTTAAAGCTGAAATAACTGAGCAGGTGGTAGACATAAATCTAATAACACAGGATAGTGAACTGCATTTTCATGTTATGTGAACAGAGGAGAAAACCCCAGCAAATGAGAGACTGTTTAATTTCTGAGAATCTCCACCCTATTTCCTCTCACAGACATTTCAGTCCATAGCAATATCTAGGCAATTTCTGTTTGCCTTTTCTCCTGTTATGGTTTCATCCTTGAATATTTCTGAAGCAAGCAGATATTGAAGTGCCCAACTGTGTTATTTTTTTAAAGACAAATGTAAAATAAGACATTGAAAAAAAATACCCCCAGCACTGTGCCGTCTAACGGCCAAAATAAAACATAAAGTGATATTAAGAAAGAAAAAATTACTCAGCTGTGTTTATAGACAAATCTTGCTCTGATATTCTGTCAGCACACCAGTATTTTGCTAGATGCATCTAAGTATTGTTTTAAGAAAATAAGAGTAAAGAAATAATTTAAAATGTGTTGTACCTGTTCAAATCAAGGCCCTAGCAATCAACTTCAGACCCCCAAGGTCACTTGGCCAGCTTGTGATTAAAACAGCAACTTCAGCGCTTGGTATTGTCCTACGGCTGTGGCAGGTCAATGGAAAAATGTTCTTTAAACACCATAAGCATCTGATTGTGCAATACCTAAATCAGTGTCATTGATTATTCACAGTGCTGGACCGCTCAAAGCTGGGGAAGTAATTAGGGCTTTTTGTGTGGATTATCCACTGAGAAAAGGTCAAATAACTACAAACAGTGCCAGAAAACAAGAGTCACCAAGGACCTCAGCCTCCGTGATCAGTTAAGAAATGCTAAAGCAGGGTTTGATAATGATGTGCTTATGCCAGGTTCTACAGAATTTGATCATTCTGTCATAGAAATCCAATGAAGCATGAGTGATGGCTACTTTTTCCCTTGAAGCTTGCTTCACGTCCCTGATGCCCGTCAAGCAAGTTTGTCAGTGAAACTTGACTGAGAAGAATTTAAAAAGCAGTTTTTGTTCCAAGGGGAAATGTGCATATATATGTATATATGTGTGTGTGTAAGTAAATGACTGCCCAGTCATTTTAGATGTTTTTTTTCTAATTTAGATCTAAATACTTGTTTTGCTCCATCTTTTGCCCTTCCTG
>NW_010426716.1:0-21356 GCF_000710305.1 Buceros rhinoceros silvestris | reverse complement strand
CCCTGCCTGCTGAAAACCCTGCCTTTACCAATGGGCCATGCTGCACCCACTCACAGATCTTTTATCAGAATACACCTCCAAACTCCCCATATGGGAAGTCTGTACAAAGAACAGCCTTCTGCTAATGACCTTCTCCCTGTTGAAATGTGAGAAGCAATAAAAAGTCTCTAGTTTGCAACAGCATTTCCAACATTTGCTGAGTTTACAGGGGTACTGCTACTTAGCAACACCTTGTAAATTTAATTGCTAAACCAGGGTGTACAAAGCATTCCAGTTCCATATGGGAGCCATTCCTTAAAGACCTCCTTCCCTGGAAGCTCCCAGTGTTGTAAATCTCTTCCCCTCCTCCCGTCTCTGAATTGCACTAACACTTTGGACGATTAGGGCTGCAGCAGAGATCAACATTTCCCCCTAATTCATCCCTTTCTATTGATCACTCAAATGAGGGATTATTCTGTTTTCCCATTTTAGCCCATGGATCAATTGTTTAAAACAATAGACAGAGGTTAGTTCAGAAAATTGGTGCATCAAGAGGAGCACATAAAGACAGTCTTTGCACTGGCATAAAGTAACTGTGTATTACTTGGGTCAAGGGAAAAAGCCAGTGAAAGAGGACATACACCAAAAGGAAACTTAAACAAAAAAGAAGTAGCGGTAGCTAACAGTATGTGGATTTGCCAAGTAAAGGCAGGGTCTTGTAATGTCTGCAGTGAAAACACAAGAAGGGAGAGCAGGACAGTACTAGCCGGGTGAGAGTTGTGAGGACAATTCACAACCCTCTGGCTCTGGTTTACTGCAGAAGAGTATTTCAAGTGTGCAATGAAGACTTGGGGTTTTTATTTTTAATGGAAATATTACAGCACTGGCAAGAGAAGTGGAAGGCTTTCAGAATTTTGACAGGCTGATAGGCTGAGCAGTTGGGCTATCTTGTAGGACTTAGTGGGTGAAGAACATGGAGAGATGAATAGTTCCCCTAGGCTCACAAAGCATCTGAAGATCAGCATTTTGATAATTAGTATGGTTTTGGCAAAAGAAATGAATTTGTCCTGGTAGAAACAGCATTCTTAAAGCTAACAGGGTGGTCCGTCTTCTTTAAAATGTCTATTTAAATATTGTTGTCCAGAAAATCCTAGTGACACTTTCATCTTAGGACCCCCATTGAACTCAAACATCAATGATGTAGAACAAATCTCATTACTACAACTTAAGTTAGGCCCAGTGCTGTCAGGTACGACTGCAACACAATTTTTATATTTAGATAATAAATTCCACAGGATGACTCATTTACCTTTAGTGTTCTTAAATTTGTTATGGTTCTATATTCACCACAATATTAGGTATCAAGCCCATGCTTTGCAGACCTCTGGAATGAATTTATTTGGATTTTTTTTTTTAGGGCTTTTTCTTTCCCCCCCTCTCCTTGCTTTCCACTGAGACTATGCAGGTAACTCAGGTACAAAGCAGGAGGAGCGATGAACAGGCAGAAAGCCATAACTGCAGAGTCAGCTTCAGCCTCAGAGCAAGCAGCACTATGATGTTCCAGATTTTCTGCTACTCTGCAGCCGAGTTTATAATTTAACCAACTGTTCCATTTTGGGGGGTGGGGAAGAGAAGAAGGTGGGAGAAAAGAGAGGAGTGAAAGGTAACTTTTCAGGTGAAATTCAACCCAGAGAAGAGGGAATTTCATATATCCCTGCTGCTCTCCACTTCACCTGCACTGTGTCCAAATACTTGGTCAAGCAATGAATATGGCATAGGGCAGACTTCCCATTCCAGGGTGAATTTGGAAGCTGTTGTGTCCTGCAGTTAATCCTTACTGCGAATAGCAGCCTTTTCACTATTTTCCATGTAATCGTGACAGGGAGATTTCACTATGGCCCTTTTATCATCCATACATAACAAAAATGATTTGAGTTCTGGCAGTTGCCATTATTTCAGTCAGTAGCAATTAGAAGTATTGTTGAACTATTTCATTGAATTTTTAAATTATTTCCCACTATGACTTACACAGTAAAACTTTACTGTAGCATATTGTAACTTTAGGTATACAGGTCTCCCATCAACAGCTGCACTCTGATTTGCGGTCCAGTAAGCTTTCTTCCTGCAGATTTCATGTGTACAGTTGTTCAGAGGTGTAATGTATTACTGCAGCGTTTTTAAACTCAGAATAATAATGTGTTCAATTAGGTTGGAAATAAAACATCTAGGCTTTCTTACAATAAATCCTTTACTAACCCTTCTACATCACATGTTCAAGAAGGAAATAATACATGTCATTCAGACTAAGGGTTATTGTAGACTGCTGAGGGAAACATAAAGTTCTGGAGGTTTCATCAGTTCTGTGAAATTCTGCAACATGGTAAGTGTACAAATTAGAAAAGGAGGTAATATGTGACTAATATCACCTCTTGGGATATTAGTTGAGGCCGTATTTACTGTTATGATCAGTAATTTGATTTAAGCTGTAGGAGTTGAAAAGTAATACTAAAGTCTAGTGAAAACACCTTTAGGTTCATTAGATGTGGTTGCAATTCAAACTCAGGAGGCATTTCTTTCCTTCTCATTCATTTTTCATATTACTGGAAATATAGTGCTTGAGCTAATAAAAGCATTATCTACAGTCTACAGTATCTATCAGTCCCTGCAAAACATGTTTACGTCTTGACATCTGTAGCAGTGCCACAGACTGAGCAACACCCTAATTCACCCCAGATGTCTCTTTAAAGGAAATACTGTAGTAGGGTACTGTTCATAATATTTTCTAAGCAAGGCCTTTACTGCTTTGAAAGACTTTGTGGTCTTTGGGTCTCTGTGGTCTTTGTGACTCTGGGCTGCAAAGTTTTTGATTTTTGACACAGACACCTGCAGTCATAGTTCTTTTTTTCCTGTGGAGGGAAGAGCTCTATCAGATGCTTTAATAGGAATAGAGATTTTGGTAATATTAACGCCAGTTGTTGACTGTACATTACCCCCATTCATCAGCTGCATTATATAACAAGGATTTCATTACATATCATCTCTTCACAGCACAGCATGCCAGTGTTGTATCAGCTATTGTTTTGAGCTCTCTCAGAAAGCAGCATGCCAGAGCTCTGTATCCATACTTTAGTCAGCATTTTGCTGGCTGAGAAGCGTGTCAGATGGCCTGCAGTGTTCGGTGATGCTCACTGTACAGCCAGGACTGTGGTGAATGAGACTCCATGAGGATGGGTCCCCAAACAACTCCTATTCAGATAGGGTGGTGCGGATGACGGGCTCAGCAGCTGTCCCAGCATTGCTGTAAGGAGAAAGACAAGCCAAACTGAACTGAGAAGAGCCAAAATCAAGGCACGCTCCTAGAGAAGAGTATTCCCAGGTCCAGAGTTCTACAGAGATGCAGGTTTCCCTGGCCAAATTTATACCTACACGAACTTTGCCCTGCACTATCCATACTTTGTAGTCTTATCCTGGATTCTATAAGGACCATGGTCAAACTCTGGCCATCACAGAATAGTTGAGGTTGAGAAGAATCTCTGGAGATCATCTAATCCAATCCTCCTGCTCAGAGCTGAGTCAGCTGGGGCAGGTTCCTCATGACATTGCACAGCTGAGTTTTGCTTATCTCCAGAGATGGAAACTGTGACCTCTCTGGGCAACTTGTTCTAGTGTTTTATCACTCCGAGCCTTCTTCAAGCTGAACAGCACCAGCTTTCAGCCTCCCCTTTTATGTAAAATACTCTAGTCCTTCAATCACCTTTATGGCCCTTTGCTGGACTTGCTTCAATATGCCCATGTCTCTTGTATGCAGGGGAGTCCAGGACTAGACACAGCACTCTAGATGAGGTCTTACTAGTTCTGAGTAGAGGGGAATAATCCCCTCCCTTGACCTGCTGGTTATCATCTTCCTAATGCAACCCAGGATACCCTTTGCCGCCTTTGCCACCAGAGCACATTGCTGGTTCACGTTCAGCTCGGTGTCCACAGGGACCCTGAGGTCCTTTTCTGCAAAGCTGCTTTCTGGATGGTTGGCTCCCAACCTGTACTGGTGCATAGGGTTATTCCTCCCCAGGTGCAGGACTTTTCAATTCCTCTTGTTGAAGTGTAGGATTTTGCACTTCCCCTCCAGCTGGACCCCTTTGTGCCCAGCAGTTCAACCAGTTTTCAGTCCATCTCACTGTCCACTTACCTATTCTGTACTTCATCAGTTAGTCAGTGAAGAGGTTGTGGGAGACAGCATCAAAAGCCTTCCTAAAATCAAGATAGACAACACTATCAAGTTGATCAGACATAATTTTACTTCCATAAATCCATGATAACAACTCCCAATCACCTTGTGCTCACAGGTTAGGCTAGACAATGTCTGGTCCAAGCAGAAGAAAACCTTCCATGGGTCATCTTTTGCCTGGTACTATCTTACTTCTTCGTACTATTTTTCTACAGTATGCTGTTGTTGGGCTGAAAGCATAGCACGCCCAGTAATTCCTCTGTGTGTGATGGAGTTTTGATGCAACTGGTTACAAGGGTGTGTAGGCTGTGGAGTCTGGTTGGTGTGGTGGTGTGAACACTATTTAGTGGGACATGTATGGGCAGAGGTAGACTGCTCTCAGCAGTGGCGCTCCTGACTTTGAAGCTGTTAAATGCTGGAGATGCAACTGAGGAGCGCTGCAGCTGCGACTTCAAGCTCATCTGCCAAGCCTTCCTTCCTCAGCCCTAAGCTTCAGAATGGGTGCTTGCAAATCCGTGGATACTTTGGGTTAATGTGCTTGAAGATGTGTAGGTACTAAATAAATACGCTCACACTTCGTGCGCACATGCTGTCACAACTGAGCAACTCTAGGACCGATATTAATATTTTAATTTCTTGGTTTAAGGAAAAATCCAGCCCTGAACACTTCTTGAAGGAAAATCACACTAATGACAATTTTCTATCAGGTAAAGAAACTAGATTTCTTCCTCATGTTTCCTTTCTGGTATAGTCTATTTAGTGACTGAGCCCTTCAAAATGTACAAGCAAATATCCCACAGTAATGGAAGCGTTCATATGCAAAATACATGTAAAATTAGCCATTGTTTAAACATGAAAGCTATGACCTCTTTGGGACAAAGAAAAACGAAAAGTACAATATGTATTTAAAGCATGTAGCATATTTTTTAATCCCTCCAGCCCCATTTTCAATCTCTCCTCCCACAGTGCCCAGTTAGCCAGCTAAGCAGGGCACTTGCAAAAACAGTGTGCTTGATTACTTAATGGATAGTTTAAATTAAATAGTTGGAAAAAATTCAAATCATTCTTCACAGTTCATTTTCTAATTTGAAAAATGACAGACATGTGAAAACCAAACTTAATCCCCCATCAAAGAATACCAAATTGAAACCTTTCTGAGAGGATGAAACAGTGAATATAATTGCACCAAAATATCTTGGAAGCAGCTCTTCTTTATTTCTTTTGCAGTATAACACCTCTCACATGGGTATTTTTGAAGTAAGGCAAGGCTCATGCTTTGAATTTCATGGAATACAACCCAGTGGGGGAAGACAGGGAGAGGAAACAATCAGGGAGAGAGTTCAGCTGACGGTGCAGTTTCTTTGCAGTGACAACCACATGTATTCATAAATATTTTACAAGTGCAGCTTTCAGACTAGTAAATTTAACTGCCACATTAATGCAGCTTGCAAGTTTACAACCTGGACATTTGTGTATTGTGAATGTCCAGTATTCTGCAGATGATGATAGTAAAAAGTTTCTATTTTGAAGGCTTCTCTGCTGTAGAGTGTTTTCTAGATGTAAGACTCTTGTGTTATACAGCAGCTGTGCTTTTTGTATAATATTAAAATCATTATTAATTCCATTGAAAGATGTTACAAATATACTAATTATGACATATCCCATGCTGTCCATGAATGGGGCAGAAACTTTTCATGTCCAAGAACACCAGAGAGTCTTCTCTGGAGAGCTACTGAAAAAGATGCATGCTTTTTACATTCAATGCATTTTACTATTAACACTACAGAGGTTCTAAAATGAAAATTATGAAAATAAATGTTGGAATAAGAACCAATTATGAGCAAAATTATCACATCTGACATTCAGAAGTGTTATCAAGATCACAAATACCACTACTCAGCATTAAGATTGCTTCCCATAAGTCAAGGTTAAAATCAGTGGTTATTTGGAGAGCTTCAATATGGTTCAACAAATGGTGTGGGTCTTGCCACTTATATGGATAAAGCTGGGAAAGAATGACAAATGGTGTCCTAAAAGGAAGATGACATTGTTAAAGGGTAGACTAGAACAAAAAAACCGTACAGGGTCTGGAAATGTGCAAAGAGAAAAAGCAAGTCATATGGGAGTTGGTGAGGGCAAATGCCACGATCACCCTATAGAGTAGAGGTGTTAGGTACTGAATCTCTTTATCTAACTACTGGACTCTGATATTATAACAGCAGAAATAAAGAAAAAACTCAAGGGAAGAGCAACACAAAGTAAGAAAGAACTTCCTTCTGAAAATTTCTAACCTGTTGTGAAATCTGATTTGTCCTGATCCTATATTGAAACTCTTAATCTTTCACAAGGATTACACTCTGGGCTGCAAAACCAGACCCATCTCAGCAGCCATCATGTCAGAGGACATTAAGCCTGTGGCAGAGTGGCTTGATTCAGCTTGTCTTCCCTGCAGCTTTTGCTGACGGCAGATCTTTTGTTGAAAACTAAACCTTCTCACCTCTGGCATATTCCTCAAGCAAAGCCAACGATAAATGCCATATGCACAGAAATCCTCCCCAGTGCAGGTATGCACTGTGTGCATTGTCCTCTATGAGCCAAGGTGAATTTATCCCTGTGGACAAATGCCGCTAAAAAAGCTGTCTACTAATAGAACTGATGGTTGTTGCCTTGACTGTCTTCTGCTAGCATTCAATCCAGTTGATATGCACTAACCTGATTAATCCTGCAGCAGGTAGAAGGTGGTGCCTGTTAGGTGAAATTATACTTCGCAGTGAAATTAACTACATACTACAAATTCCTTTCTTTTTGTCTTTCGCATGCACACACCACAATCCTTTGCAACCAGTTACAACCCAAACGACCCTGGATTTGCTCTTCTAGGTGACTTTGGTCTGAAGAAAAAGATCCTGTGAAGTGCAGATACTTCTCTCCATTGTTTCTAACAAAAGGGGTAGAAGCAGTCAAATGCTTGTTACAGTAACTCCGGAAAACTGTTTTAAAACTGATTGAATCAATTTCCCTTTATTTTGTTACCTCGGATCTGAGCGATTTTAAAGAGTTTGTGCCAACTAACTGCAATCCATGACTCTGACATTATATCCATCCATCTCTCTTTTTTTCTTTCTGTTCCAAAAGTTCTGGTGCACATCCCACAAGGCTGAGCCTTCAAATAAAGAGATGAGCCACTTGAGAGACTATCATGTATTGGAACATGAAATGCAACCTTTCTCTGTAAGAATTCCCAAACCACTTCACTTTCTCACTCTGCACTGCATGCATCTGTGCTTAACTGAATGTCTTCTAGGTGTAAGAACAAAATATCGTTCAATTTATTTAGTGCCAAGTGCATTACAAATGCAATGGAATAAAGATGCAAGGAGTCTGTGAGCTGTCTCCTAAGTTTTCCATTTACCCACAGATATGTTAAATATACCCTAAGTAGGTTGATGAATTTAAAAAACAAAATGGCCAAAAATCAGGTAACATATTCTAATACACCTCGTAATCCTACATGCCCAAAGTTTCAAAATGTAGAATCTCAGTGCCTCTGATATCTGCGAAAATTACTTCTGCTACTTAAATGAATATGAAAATATTGCATCTGTACTTTACTGCCAGCCTCCAGCTTTCAGAGCAAGTCTTACTTCTTGCAAATGTTTCAGAAGGTGAGAAGAAAGACTGTTTGTACCTACAGAGGGACTTTCCTCCCACAACTCCGAATTTTTTCTAAAACTTGTTTGAAAACCTTTCTGGATTTGATTTATTTTTCATTCTAGGCCCAGATAGACACAGGCAATAAGCAATATACCCTCTGCTTGCTCCTTTCCAATCTTGTATGCACAGTTATTAATCTTCATAATATTTCTCAGACAAGTCTTTGTTCCCTAATGACTCCAGGCACACTTTTGGGCATATTAGCAGGCAAAAACCCTGGTGTTTTTAAGGACAGACTTCCCATAGTTTACTTTATGAACCAAGTTCTGAATATTTACTTAGGGACTCATTCAAATTTGGACCTAGATTTTGAAAAGTAGCAAAATATCACTGCCCTTAATGTCACGTGGTTTAAGACTAATTTTTGGATGTATTTTGAGCACTTAAGATCCTAAATTTTGTTATAAGTAAATGTCACTGAAGTTGTCTAAGTTCATTTTTAAAGTGGACCTTTGCTGTGTCAATCATTTAAGCTTAAAATGTGGAGTGAATCAATACCTAAATTCTTATAAAAATGCTACAGAAATTGCACAGAATTGCACAAGCCATGTTGCCAGTCTCCAGAGTTTTTTGTTTCAGAAAAATGATTCAAAGGAAAATATACTTCATGTGTTATAGTGTTGGCCTACCAAATGTACATTATAACCACAGCCATAGAATTTACTGTAAGATGAGTTACTACAATCCCATGTATCCGCCCATCAGATAACCATTCCACAAACTCAGCTATTTGCTTGTATGAATTTGCAAAATTTCTGTTCCTCCTCTGAGTACAGAATATTGGTCACTGCCAAAACCAACAAAACCTGTATCTGGTTATTCCAGATGATTCAATATGAGATGGACAGTCCTCTGTTGCACTGGAAGTTTACTTAAGTAAGATCAAATAGGTGAAGAACAATTGTCAAGAAAACAAATTCTGTAAGTTTTGCTTCAAAATGATGATTTTTCATCTAGAAACAGAAGTTGTGCTAAATGAAAAACAGGTTTGGACAAGATATTGAAATGTGAGTTCTTCTAACTCTACTTAAACTGTTAATATGGCATTCTGAGTTTTCAGCAATGCAGAACATGATGTACAGATCCAGACAAAACTCTTCTGGATGGATAGTGGACTCTGGTCCTAGTGATTTAAAAAGGGCTAACCTTAAAATATAACATTTACAAAATACATAAAAATTGAACTTTCTGGGTTTTTTTTTCCCTCCTATTAATTACCAGCCACAGAACAAGCAAGGGAAAATAATCAGAAACATATTTGCATGTGGACAACGAATCACATTTAAAGAAAGCATTAGCCTGTATAAACAGAATTTTGAATCTATCAGTGATGACAATTTGTTGCCCTTAAAACTATATAAAAACTGTATCTTAACACATAACTACTTTGTGATTTCCTTTGCCCAAGAAAGAGAAAAATGACTCTAAATAGTTCTTGTTTTTTTAAAAACTACTACAGCATTTGTCTGTTGTATTTCACAGGCATAATGAAGCATATTTTAAACAAATGTTTTGAGGGAACATTTCCATGTGCCCTGTGTCTGAGTAAAATCTGTACCATGAGCTCAGTGATCAGCAAGGCCTTGCCCAGGAGATTGCAGATCCACTGCTACTTTAGTGTTTGACACCACTGTTCTCTCTCAAAGGCTAAAACACCCCATCAACTGTCTAGGGCATTGTTTAGATCACTTAAAATCAGGAACTAATTTGTGCTATGCAAAAAGTCATCAGGATTTCTTTTATTTGGAATGATCATAAGGCCAAAAGATAAAACTTCTACATAAATGTGTATATATATATATGTATATATATAACATTTGAGAAAGAGAACTTCAAGCGCATTAGGGGAATATGTGGTCAATGCTTGTAGGAGGAAGAGAAGAAACTTACTAATGTAAAAAATTTCATTGAAAACACAGAAATTCTTTAATTCACTTGTATGATATGAAGTGTTTTCTAGCTGCCTTTCAACACTTCCATGGAAATAGGATGCAGAATTCCCCGTAAAAGAGGACTCTCCCATTGTGCTACATCCTCTTTGCAGGATAGCGGGGTAGAGGGGTGGGCAGTCACAAGAAACAAAGGCGGCAATTAAAATGTCATGATATGATCTCGAGCTCTGTGAGATGCCCTTTAGAACACAATTTTGCATAGCTGCTAGGCCACTTTGTTCCTATTTTGTTTTTTTCTGAGCATCTAGTTGGCTCCAGCATCAGAATAGGGTAAATGCTGCAGGCAAGATTACAGATATCTTGGATACTGCTATTTATATGCATATCGTGTTGCCTTATTACAGGTAGATATAACTTCTTGATTAGCCAGTGGAAAAAAAAGCCAGTACTATTCGTTAGTCCTATTAATTAGAATTAAGACATTAATTAGTTAAATTTATGAAAGTCTTAACCTGTACAGAAAGGCTTTCTTTCTCTATGTTTCATCTGAACATAATTCACTGGACAGTTTATTAAGAAAATTAATATTTGGAAAGAATTTTGTAATTTTCAGGCTAACTGTTTCAACTCTCATCATCGTCAACAATGTGATACCCTCAGCTTAAACAAGGAAATGGCTGCTCCACAGACTTCATTTTAGAATTAACTTTTATACCTCCCTATTCCTGGAGATGGAATAACACTTCCCCTATTACTTCTCAGAGTTTATCTTACTGCTTAGGGTACTTACATTGAAAAGGCTTTTCTGGTGTGAGCCAAAACATGGTCAGCTGGGCAGGTTAGGGCAAGCCAGGCTGTATCTCATTCAACAAAATGTACTGGACCGAAGTAAATGTTTAAGATTTCCTATTAATATTTAGATACCTTTATTTATTACTAGTTATGCTACCATATCCTTTCTCTCCATCCTTTATTGCTCAATATTCTTCTACCTTCCAGTTGGCATGGGAGAGGATGTAGTCCTGGAAGAAAGCTTGTATACAGAAAACCTTGCCAAGCTATTTGTTGAGATGCAGTCTTTGTTGCACTTACTGAAATGCCAAGCCTCCTATTGCCTCAATACTTTTCAGTAGTTCACTTTATTAGACCCCACCTGTGAAGGGAAAAGGAATATGATTATTGAAGAAAGCTTGCTTTTACGTGACAGGTTTCAAGTACCAGATCTAATTATCATGCCATAAACTGACAATTTCAAAGGATAATCTTCTGATAAATACTGTGTTAAAGCCAACACATTAAATGCATTTTCTCATTATGCCAATTGGAATGGATACAATATTGTCCTTGCCATGGGCACATTAGAACATGGTCAGGCAGAAGCTGCAACAAAAACAGGTAGCAATTTTATTATAATTAAAGCTAATACTTCAGCTTCAAACATGGAACTGGACAGCAATTCCTGCAGGCAGCTACTACCCATGTCACTGTAAAAAAGCCACCTAAGAATATGGTGTTCTTGGTACTATACATTTGTTTGCATATGTCTATAAAAAGACAAATACTGTCTTTCAAACTTCTTGGTATCAGCCTCATTAGAAATGAGTAAATCTTTCACAGATACTTAAATTATTTAAAAGTTCATGGAAATATGAAGACGAACAGGAGAGGAGATCCCGTAAATTCTGGACCAAAAAAAAAAAAAGGCTGAAGTGTGAGTTCAAAAGTTGTAAAACCTAGGAGAATCCATACTGGAGACAGCAGGATTTTTCACAGGTGCCAGACTCTGAAAAAACCTCCCTCAGAGCTCACAGTCAACCACAAGACAAAACCGGCTGGTTTTAGTCGTTCCAGTGTGCATAAAAGTACTCAGAAAGAATGTGATTTATTCTGTAAAAGAATAGACCAAAGGCAACTACTTGCTTGCTCTCCCACACACTTGCAAGACCCATATGAACTAGAGTACCTTGCTTGGTAGCTTCTCCTGTTCAGAGAGGCTACTGGGCTGGCAGGGCTTCCCATGTACCTCAGAGAAGGTGTACTCTTTCGTAAACAATACCCAATAACTGGGATATTCCCTGCAGTGAAAGCAAATCATCCTCTTACCTCTCCTCAAATTACCTCTTTGATTTAGGAACATCTAGAAGTAAATGCCCAGCTTGACACCATTATTTATTCGCTTTTATAGAAGGCTGACAGATAAAGCTATAAAGCTGTGTGATAACAGTACCATGCCTGCCAATATGCCATTCCTCCCCTTTCAGACAAATATATAGCATGAAATGTGCAGGTTTGATTCTCCTCCTACAGTCCTGCTTTCCATCTGCTGAAGGTTTTACTTTGCTAGCATCACACCATCAAAAGAAAGATACATATGGAGGAGACAGAGATTGAGAGAAAAAGGACAGTCTTCTGAGTAATACAATCTTCAGATCTGTAGCTCATGAAGCCACAACACAGGAGATGAATGCATCTTGCCACAGCCTTCCTGAGGTACAGGTGACACAGTCTGATGCTTCTCTGATGCCGATTCCAGCACCAGCTATTATTGCGAACCTTTTAAACAAATAGTGATGTTTTGAAGAGCTACAGGTGAACATGGTCTCTCCCATCTCATTTCGGCTCTCCAAGTGACCCAATCTTGCTGAAGAAGGAGTGAAGGACCTGCCTGCAGGGGTTTTCACCCCGATGTGCAGGCTGTTGTGTGGGACAGTGCTGAGAAGCATTGACGTATTGCATTTCTTTAAGACTGCGATACTACTTTAGTAATTACTGGTTTATCTTTGACTCTCAACCCATTCACATCACTATTGGACGCATCTTTGAAGAGAAAAAATATACATTTGTGAACTGGGGTTATTAATCCATAACTCACAAAGGTATCTTAATATTGTATTGTTGGCCAGCAAAGATCTGTTGGGTAATTTTGGCAAAGCATCAATACCTCTTTAACCACAGGGCACTCCTATGTCACTTTTTATACTCAGAGCCATGTCTTATTAGGACACAAATGTGAAAATTAATTCAGATGACATGCTGCTGGTATGGTGCAAATAAACAGTGATCTGACATAGCTCAAAGGCTGTAACTGCAACATACAGGTGTTTCCAAGAATCCCTGGCATGGCTTAAGAATGCTGGAATGCTAAGAATGCTAAGTATTTAGCTTCAGGCTTCCTGGCCAAAATACACTCCTAACATTATGTCAGGAAAAGAAATGTATCAGCTCACACAGTAATTCCTAAATCTTACTATATCAAGCAGTGATGACTTTCTAAAGAAGCTACAGTTAACTATGGGGGAGAAAGAAAAATCCCAAGAGAAGGCGATTGTCTATATGGACATGTGCTAGCAATCTTATTTATATACACGAGACGTTCAAACACTTTGGATCAAGTCTCTACGGTAAGTTGGCAATGCTTTGTGACAGACAACTCTTTCTTTGCTTGCAGTTGCCATGAATTTACTGGAACCACTGACTCATGTTTAATTAGTGGTGCCTTGGGTTATTTTTATATTGTTTATGCATTTATATTATCTGTTATTTTTAAGGCATGTATTATTCTTCAGAATATTTCATTGCATTCTGGCACAATGATTTTCAATGTCTTGTTTTGACTTAACTCCAAGCAGACAAATCTATGGATGATCAGCTTTCTTCATATAAATCAGTTAATCAAGTAATGGATTGGTTATTGACTAATACACAGTGTTGGCTCCACACCTAAATTCCTTGGAGATAATGAAATGATATCTATTGGAATGATTGCACAGCTCTCTCTATCTAAGTAGAAAGTAACATTTTTTCTATTTGTAAGGAGAGCAGGAAAGTGTTAATGTTTTAAATCCCCCACAAATCTCAGTGGAAAACATCTTTGCTTGTAGTGTTTGTACACCACATGGTGCATGCTTCACAAGGTGCTAAATCAGCAAAACTGTTGAATTTGAAATATTGGGAACTTTCATCTGCCTCTGAATTCAGTTGTGCTATGTGTAAAGATCCTGAATAGAATCTGATAGTGTAACAGCAACATGGAATTGCATATTAAACATACCTAACCTGTCATTAAAAACCTCTAATTACAGCCATCAAATGTGTCCCTGTGCTGCTACTTGTCATGCCATATCTATATATCATTTTAATGGGAGAAGATAGTATTTCTGATTATGTTGCTTAATGTACAATATATGAAAGTTATGGGCCTGAACCTGTTCCCATGGAGGTCAATGACAGTTCTGCCGTTGTCTTCAATTAAAGCTGGATGTGGTTTTATGGCACTGGAGTTTCATTTGCATTAATTAATTTACTTAGTAGGTAATGAAAAAGTTGAAAAAACAGCCCTCTGGCTCATGAGTTTGGCACTGTATTTAATACTTTCATTAGGAATAATTGCATTGATAAACTTTTAAGCAGAAATGGATAAGATGGATCAATGTATGAGGCAAAAATCAAGCTTACCAGCAGCTGATTTGGAAGCCCTGAGTGCTCAGAGCCTTCTATGTCCTTGCCTCTTTTTATTTTATTTGTTGGTGACTAGGTCTAAGATGTTGAATCTTTAATGCTTAGCAGTGTAAGATAAAAGCACAACAAATTCATACTTCATGGATTTATATTCTGTATACATCATGGAGACATTTGCTCAGCAGACACTACAGAACTGGCAGCTGGTTTTCAGGTCAGCAGCCTCACGGGCAGTGGCAGGGATAGGTGGGTGATGAGGCTGAGGTAGTTCTTCACAACTTCATGACTGAAGCCAAGAGCTACCTGTGTGGGAAGATCCATATAGATGTCACAAATACA
Organism: Buceros rhinoceros silvestris; assembly: GCF_000710305.1. Classification (NCBI taxonomy): domain Eukaryota; kingdom Metazoa; phylum Chordata; class Aves; order Bucerotiformes; family Bucerotidae; genus Buceros; species Buceros rhinoceros. The sequence continues at coordinate 6,749 of NW_010426716.1, read as the reverse complement.
ATCCTGTGGAAGGAGTCTTACATAGCTTGCATTGATTTCTTAAATTAATTCAGTCTCCTCCTAACTTTTTGAGCATTTTAGCTGTTCACAGCATTGACTACGTTAGCATTGGGCTTATGCCTGGCAAAAAGAGGAAGCTGCGAAACTAGTGATGGAGGCAGTTCTGCCAACCCAGCAGGATTGCACTGTGCCAGCTGGTGGGAGTGTGGGGTAGTCCCAGAATGGAAAATCTGAGACTGAAGAATTGTAAAGAGTCAATACATAACACCTTTCACAGAAAGAACAGGAATCAAATGATCTTCTCATGACCCAGTGACAGCTGAAGGATTTTACAGTGGCTTCCTGGAGGGGTGGTACGACCCAGCAGTGGACGCACTTGTTTGGGATTTCTGTAATTTGGCTGATTTCTAAACGCTGCCACATACTTCCCCTGTTATCCTGGCAAAGCAGCTTCTCCTTGTGGGCGCTGTTTCTGCAGCCTGGGGGTAATGGTTCCTCTTTAGCTTTTAAGGTTTCTTCTTTGGTTGGGTTTGTAAGGTGCTTAGTTCCCCAAGTGTCGGAAGCTATAAAGTACCAAGATCAATTGAAAACCCGTCAGTCAGAACCTGAAAACCCATCGGTCTCTGTATTCAGAGCTCTTTATTAAATTAAGAAGAAAAAAAAAAAGTGAGACAATATTGGCTTGGGGTCTGCTTGCCCCCTTTAGCCTATTGCTATGATTGTCTTGGAATACTTCTAGCCAGGCACACTGTAGTTTATGGACATTATTGTAGAAATGCTTGCTGAGAAAAGCTATTTTATTAATTGAGTAGTCTCCCTGTAAACCATGTGATATCCCAGAAGACACTTTATAAATAAACTGTATTTGCATCAGGAGTTTTTCAAGGTTCTCTATCTTACAAAATAATAATTCACAGCTTAAACTAAATCCATCGAGGTAAAGTTTATCAGTTGAGCACTTTAATAAAATGGGATCAGATGCAATTTCTAGTGGAGACAACAAATGCTTCTTATTTGGCATGATATTTTACATATCTGTGTATCACTTTTAAAGAAGAATGTAATTTATGATGTTCCTCTTGTAGAGAAAATGAGTTTGTATGAGTAGAAATGAGCCAATACATTTGCCTCACTTGGACCAGTCATTTCTATGGGAGCCTGAAGAAGATTTTAATCTATGTTTCCCAGAAACAATGTTAAACTCAAACAATAAAAACAACTAGTTCATTTGAAATTTTATGATACTTTCTGGATTTGTGGCTGTTCGTGGCAATCATAGAAAAGTAGCCAAAAAAAAAAAAAAAGCTAGGAATGCTGCAAGGAAAAAACCACTGAGTTAAGCATTTGAGACATGCCACTTGTTTAGGAATTTCTTTGTCTTTATCTCAGTTAAAAGATTGGCAATTCAGAGGATGCAAGCCAGTACTCTGTAGCTTATTGCAGAAATTTTATTTAGATTTTACCTTGATTTTGATTCAGTTCCACTTTAAACCAAAGTGACTGTTATATTTCCCCTGTGAAGGGAAATGTACCATTATACAGAAAGTTTTGTAACCCTGGAAAACCCATTTGTTCTGCAAATCTATTGTTACTGCTCCTTCTACAATGTACAGGTGAGGGAACTTCAAAAGGGGATTGTCCTGCTGCTCACAAAACACATGATACTAGCAGACAAGCACACTTAAGCTGGCTGTGTCTCAAGGCGTCTGCTAATTACTGTCAAATTTACCTCCCAGTCTCCAGAGTAATTTTTGCTTGATTAACCAAGAAAACCTTTCCACCCATTGATTTCTCCCTAAAATCTGATTGCTATATCTGGTAGATTAAGTCTTCAGATACTACCTTCTTAAAAACTTCTTGAAAAGCAGCTGCTGGATGAAGGACAAAGAGCTAGAGTAATGACACCGCTGCCACTCCATCTCACCGTGTACCTATTTTGTTTGGCTTGCAGGATGGGCAACCAGCAGAAGTTTGATGAGAGGCCAAACAGCATATCAATCCCTCCCAACCGGCCACAGAAAATCTGCCCATTTCTCACCGATGGAGTAAGAGGCATGGAGGCTAAAGAAGTGGCTCAGATGATGGTGGGTCTTATGGCATAGGGGATTGAAGTGATGTGATTGCAGTGGGAAAAGGATATAGGATCTTCATACAGAAATGCATGGAAAAGTATTGTTCATTAATTTCATTACTTATGGTATAATTTGTTTAAAATATGACTCAGAGGATCATATCATAGGTAACAAAAGCCTAAAAGAACACTACATTTAGATTAGAGGTTACTTAATTTTTTTTTTATGTCATATTCCTTTCAAAGAGTGATGAAGAAGTTTTGCTTTTACTGTTGGAGAACGCAACAGGATGTTTATGCATGTTACAAAGAGTTATTAAGACACTGCATTGCTCCAAAATATTTGTTTGATATCAAGGTTATACAGGGGGTAAAGAAAAGTTTAGGTATGATCTAATTATCATCTCCACTCGAGCAGAGCTTCTGTCCTCACCTACTTTCTAGAACCATGCTCAGGTGCAGAAGACTCACCAGGGCATCTCTACACATCTTGAAGAGGAGAGCTGGGGAGAGGAACAGTCTTCATTCCAGTAGTATTTACTTCTAAGACATCTAAGAACAAAGGGCTAGATACAAACAGGAACAAATGGATTTACTACGAGCTGAAATTTCACAAGTGTTACTTGGCTGGTCATCTCCACACTTTCACTGGAAATATTTGTCTGATGAGCAGCAGAAGCCATCCTCTGTGATACTTGGGGAATTATCTTTGGCTTGCTTTCATGGACTTTAGTGAGACAAAATATCCACTGAAATCTCACACCTGCGCCAAAACTAACTTTCAGGATGTTGCATTTGAATCAATCCAGCTGGAAAATCATCTCAAAACTAGACTGTAGTGAAACCCTGAAGCCTTTATCTGATAGGAGTTTTCCTAATAAAATATTTTTTAAACAAGACACTGAACTTGAACTTGATGAGATACAGAATATTTTTTTGTGTAATATAATATTGGATAATGCACAGTCCAGTAGAAATCAATGGATGCTCGGGTAAAAAGAAATGCTTATGCCTAAATGTTTTACCCAATATAATCCTTAGAAAAACATAGTTGGAAGTTATATTTATCATATTATAGTTTTGATAATACAAACACCGTTCTTTCTTTTTAGAGGTAATTCTTAGGTAAAAATAGATATTGCCAGAGTATATTCAAGTACAAAAATGAAGAATTATGCCCTTGTTGCTCTGTATTTGGAAAGGAGAAGACTTTAGCATCAAAATAATAGTTCTGAAGGCTGAGAAGGTAGTCATGATACAGCACATAGCAAATCATCTGGGAGACCATTCTTGATCTTTTTTGGTTCTGCACCTTTCTGTGGTCATATAGCTTGGAAAACATGGAGAGGGAAAGCAATGGCTTGTGTTCCTTGATGTGTGTTTTTAAACCTGTTAGGAACTGCTATCCTCAAGCTGAGGTCTCAAAAACGATGGGCTTACAGAATGCAACATTCAGAGCAAGACAGTGTCAGCCTGGGAAGTAATCCATAAGTGGCAGGTCACCTTCATGGACACAAGTACATCAGTTTTGTAACTCAGAACATGAAACAGTGACATCAAAGTCTCCAAACTGTGAAGAAAAAAGTTGCTGTAGCAATTTTTCACCATATAAACTAATAAAGAAACATGCACTCTGAGTTCAAAACTTTTATGGGCTCACTGAGAACATTTTAGTTATGTTTGTGATCATCAAAGCAGACTGTAAACAGAAGAACGTATTCAGCTCATGTTTGACGGGCTGATTTCTATGGGTTGAATTCTAAGAGCAAGACCCTATTTCCACATCTTAACAAAGTACACCCAATGCAACCCAACTCTGCAAACAATACTTGAATGCTTCAAAGATTTTGTTTCTGTATAAAATGCCTGAAGGAAGACTGCAAAATAGGAAGGTTTCATGGAGGTGGATTCTGAATAGTGTACACAAAATTTTAATGAGTTGTTACACGAAGTATGAGCTCTACTTTATGCTTCAAAGTTAATTTATAAACTTATTTTTAAAACAATTGCTGTGATGTCCTAAATGTATCTCTGCCTGAGAAGAAATCTTTTTAACTTGAGCAGTAGTAGCAAATCCTAAGAAAACATTAATGATGTCTCACCAGAATGTTTTCCCACTGTTAGAGGCACCACAGCTTTTCTTCAGCGCAGCGACCAAAGTCAAAATGCATGAAGAGTTACCATGTTTAGGGCACTGTCATTCAATGACATAGTTTTCTGTTTTAAACCCAGAAGTTTTTGTGTTTCTTTATAAAGAAAGCGCTTCTGTAAAGCAAGTCTGTGCTCCTTCTGTTTAACAGCTATGTGTGCATGCCAGAAATCTTGGCCAACTACCGTTTAATGTAATTAAATAATTAAAAAATATAAATATTCTGATTACTGACTAGCTATTTTGTTTTGAATCTGTCAAAAGAAGACAGCCAGCCAACAGCGTGAACAGATGACAGAGAGTAGCCTCAACAAGGCCTGTATGAAATAGCGCAGGGAGCCGTGCAGGGAGTATGCACTGTAATCCAATTAATTTTCTATTAAAGGACATGTAGAGAACAAGCAGCAGCTGTGCACAGGTCCTGTTTGCTTCTAGAATCTAGGTTTTAAAAGCACATATAGAGAAAAGTGGAATGTTTCATAGAAAAATGCTGGATTTCCCAGTACATTGGATTTCTTCAGCAGCGGGAAGGTGGTGGCAATGCTGCTTCTGAATGGGAGACTTTATTCTTCCTACAGCTGCGTTACTGCAGGCTTTCTGCAGATACAGGTAGGCTGTTCCTCCTAAACTACCTGCTTTTGTAGCCCTCCCGATACGTAAGGACAGTAACAGTCTGTCTGCTCCCTGTGGCCTTGCTACCCACACATCACGAACCCCTGATCTATGGGCCTGATTAAGCAAAGCAGCGTGTCTGGTTTCGATGAAGCACAAGCTCTGGAATCCTCAGAAACCAGGCTGAAATGGTGCTGAAGCCAGACTCATTTCGGTGAAGGAGTCTGTTTCGAATTATGCTTCCTGTTAGCAGTAGATTTAAAAATTAGAGAACTATAAGTAAATCTGGAATTTAACAAGGCTTAAAATAGGCCTGGGTCACAACTTTTTGATGAGCTGTCTTCAGTGCAACACCAAGGAAGTCTTTAAGAAAAAAAGTTAACAGAAAACAACAGGGTGACTAGAGTACGGGGGTGGGAAATAAAAAAGGCAAGTTATTTCTTCTGGTTTTATGATCTGAAACTTAGGGAAAGCTCACACAAACGGTAAACATATGGAATAAATTATCAGGAAAAGTGATCTCAAAACAAAGACTACAACAGAGTTCAAGTGACACCCTTGGCTTATTTCTGGAACAGAAATGGATGGAGCCATAAAGTCAACACACAAAAGTAGGATTACAATTAACCTGAAAAAGGGCAAGCAAATTAGACTACAAGCTATTTTCCTGTTCCTTATGGCAGCTGCCCAAGACTACACATCTGAAATGTGCAATTTAACATAAGCTCAAAGGCCCCTCCTTGCCAACTACAGAAAAATTAATCAAATATATTATTGTACCAGAAGAGTAGTAGGTATTTATACAAAGAAGCAAGATCTATTTATACACATGTGCACCCAGATACATGTGCATGTTCAGTTTGAAATTAGGAAACTAACATAAAAATCATTATGCAACATTACACAGGTCAGTTAGTTAACTGCTTGACTTTCAGTCAAGATGGCCATAAAATCAGGTAATAAAGCTGCAATGCTTTGAAAACCCAGATGTATTTGAAATGAGTTGTTCCATGTAATTAAAAGAGATGTGAGAGGTCAGGAGAACAATATAATCTAATGCCACATCTACATTGCAGACTTCAGTTGGCACAGCTACATCAAGCTAGAAGTAAGAAACTGATTAATACCTGGCTGAGACAGCTGTACTGCCAGCTGTGCCACAAGTGTTAATACAATTACACTGGTATAAAGGTGAAATTTCATAAATATACCTTCCTTTCCTTGCCATTTTTTCTGCATTGGTCTGACACACAGATGTGCTAATGTAACCGCAGTTCTAACACAAACACTTTCTATGGTAACAACATAGACAGGACCAAAACCACCAAGATCACAGAAGTACATGCTAAGTAAGAGTTTACTTGGACTACTTCTACATGTCTTACATCACTGATGTCCTCCAAATACAAAAACTAGAGATTTTGGGAAAAAAAAATGTATCAAAACTGCCCCATAAGCAAAACTTCTACAAAGTCAGCCCTTCTAGTAGCTGAACTGCGTTTCTGAGGACAGCATCTCTTCCTCCCTCTGCCCACACATCTATGTTATCAGATGCCAGTAACAACAGGCCTGTTCCCACTGCTTCATTTTCCATTTCTTATTTCACTGCAAGCCCGAGTGCATGGGATTTCCCGCTCTGCAGTTCTCTGGCTACAGCTGTGGGGACACTGGAACAGCAGTGGCATGGGATCGGGCTGCAGTCTGCTATCCCAAAACCCGACGCTGGTGTTGACAACAGGCTGAGAGGGTAGAGGGGGCAGCGGCAGGGCCCGGCTGAGGGCCAGCATTCTCTCCCTTGTTCCTTCAGCAGCACCATCCCGCCTGCCAGCGGGCGAGGTAACATCCGCACCGCGCTCCCGATGAAGGCTGGAAAACCTGTTTGGAGGAAATGAATCCACAACAAACCCCCGTCCGTAG
>NW_010426715.1:0-442 GCF_000710305.1 Buceros rhinoceros silvestris | reverse complement strand
CAGGCTCACACACCACTCATATTAAAAAAACCCCAAACTAAAAAACTTTTATTTGACAACAGAAGAACAAACAAAACGGTATTTACAGTAGTTCTTTGCTCCATGGATTTCACGCCAATAATCCATGCCCTCCCCGCTCTTTCTGTCCAGCCCCGGGCAGCAACACGGGTCCGTGGCACAGGCACAGCTGTAGCCTCCTCAGGCTCACACACCACTCATATTAAAAAAACCCCAAACTAAAAAACTTTTATTTGACAACAGAAGAACAAACAAAACGGTATTTACAGTAGTTCTTTGCTCCATGGATTTCACGCCAATAATCCATGCCCTCCCCGCTCTTTCTGTCCAGCCCCGGGCAGCAACACGGGTCCGTGGCACAGGCACAGCTGTAGCCTCCTGCACGGGGGGGAACCAATTTGGTTTAACTGGGGCAAAACTGGGG
>NW_010426714.1:0-31408 GCF_000710305.1 Buceros rhinoceros silvestris | reverse complement strand
TGACCTGGCGAGAGGGTTTCAGGCAGCGGCGCTGCACGGGGATGCGGCGGAGCACCGGGCGGTGCCTGCTGCCTTAGTAATCCTCGCCCAAACGTGGCGGAGAGGCCCTCACCGGCCCAGCATCGACAGCACGGCACTCTTCGCACCAGCGTTCCACAGAGACAGCGGGTGCTTGTCACGCAGAACTGGTGAAGTATAACACTGGTGTCTGCTCCGCGCTCTGCGTCCTGCCCGGTTTTCTGCCCTGCACCTTACGTACCCTACCAGCCACATGGGTGTGAAATTCATGTGAGAAGTTGTGTGAATTGCAGGCTGATACGGACAAAGCGACAGTGTGAGGCCAGCAGCTTTTGGGTGACTGCGTGGCAATTGTGCTGATGGGTGTTGGAAAAGCCCTGCAGAAATGCAGTCTAACTTTTTTGGAAAAGCTCCTTTCTCCTGCAGGAATCAAACACAACGTGAAAGTGTACTGTGTACAGTGACCCAACGTGTTAATGTTCACAAGGGCTTGAATATATGCAACATGAAGGCTTTTATGTTTTTGAAGGAGAAAACACGTGGCATGTATTCTTACAGTTAGGAAGCACTAATTTTTGTGTGGCATTGTCTCCAAGTGGGACTCTGACTTCCAGTTAGCAATTGACATATTAAAAAAAAAAAGATCAGAAATAATAACAGTAGAAACTGAAGTGCAATATTCTCTTTTTTTTTCCCAATAAAAGAGCAACGTTTGTGCTTTGTAACATATCATTTACGTATCCAACACTCCAAGATTGTTGCAGAGTTTGTTTCATATGTTCTCTGTCCTGAGCTTTTTACTATTGCAGGATGTTGATCTCGGTATCTTCCCATTGCTTGCTTACTCTTCTTTCATTCCACACAAACGCACCCCCACTCCATTTTTCTTTGTGGCAAAATTATATTAAATAACTGTAAATAATATTTTTTACGTCTGTATAAAATGGTAGGGTGATGTACAAGCTGATTTTAGAAAATTAAATTGTATCCATGTTTCTGAGAAGTCATTTTAAATTAACCCGCACATTTTTTGTTGAGATGTGAGAAAAGTATTCTCAACGCTCTACTATAATGCTTGTCGTAAGCAGACAGGGGTGAGTTAGTCAGTGACTGAATAATATAAAAATAACGGGATAAACATATTCTGTAATTAATGCATTCTACCTCATTTTTTCATTTTCAGTGCTAAGAAAGTAATTCTCTCTGCTGGAAGTCAGGTGCGTGTCACAGGTTGGGACACTGGCAAGTAAAGGCACACAAATTTCATTAGTCTCATATGAAAAGGTTGGCCTAATTTTTAGGCAGAGCTTCCTCCAGTCGTTTCGAGATTGTGAAGTACTTTACAGCTGTAGGTAAGCAGCATTGTTTCAGTAAGCATAAGCAGTTGCAGGTTAAGAGTAAGAGCCCTAAGCCGGACAGTTGGAAAGTATAGTTTCCTACTTGTCAGTATTAATGCCGTGTTTCTTGGATTCTTTTACCCATATAGTACACTGTGGAGCCTCTTGTACCTCTTTGCTGCTATAATCCTGCCAAAGTAGGCAAATACTGAGCAAGGTAAGGGATGAAGATGCTCGATAGTATACATGAAGTTCATTTTAAAGGATGCTTCATTTGTTGTTAACTGGACTCTGTTACACTTGATGCCTTTATCTGCCATTTCGGAAGAGGTCAAGATAGGAACACCTTGCAAATAATGTAGTTGTTTACAGCTATACGAAATGGATATATGGTGCTACTAAGTAGAACAATCATAATTTGTGTCCGCTTTGTACAGTTACAGATGGCTTCAGGAGTTGCAAGGCGGCCACCTATTAGGCGTGTAGAAGCAGAAGTATTTTGTCACTCTTTAGGAGAGATGAGTAAGCTAAGGTATGGTCAGAAAATAAAATGCTTGAGTTTCCACTGCCTTTGATTTATTGTGTCCATAGTGAAAGAGAGGGCTGTATTTTCTTGGGCTGTTAATTGAGGACCTTCTGCAAACACTGGGGTCGTGAGTGGGAGAGGTTAGTGAATGTTCTTGGGTTTCCATTTCTCTCTATATGATAATAAGCAAATCAGTTGCTTTGCTTGCCCGCTTGGAGATATTTCTGGCTTTAGCCAGTCACCGTTATGAAGAGTTATAAGGTGCTCGCCAGAGTCTGTGAGGAATTTTTTGAGGAACAGCCAGTGCTGAAGTTTTTAAAAACTGCTTGCCGATTATTAGTTAATTTAAAATTTCACACAAGGTGCATTGCCAGATTTTTCTGTGGAAATTTGTATTCTCAGATGACACTTTTCTGTCATTTCTGTGTAATTGATATTAGTTTTTAAAAGACTGATGCCCTGACCCTACCTTATGGACCATTCACGTGTACTCCTTTGTACAGCCAGCTCAATGCTGGAGTCGATGCAGTTCAGCACAGATAAAGCAGTTTGCTCAGATAGCACACGCAGCAGGATTTGGGGCTTCGAAGTTGCATATTTGTAGCATTTGTTTGAGTTCATCTGGATTTGGCTGTTTTGTGCTCAACTGACAGTGGAGTATCTCCCTCCTGGCCGCCTGTCCCCTCTTAATTAATCCATGGCACAACATAAAAGACCTAAGTAGCTGTGTGTCTATACTCTGTCAAAAGGGAAAAAAATTATTTTCCTCCACTTCATTGTTATTTAAGAATAACAGAAAAAAATAATAGCATTGTTATAAATGATAGTAATCAGGATTTGTTCTGTTCCCTTCCTTCGGGGCCTGCCATGGAGCTCATTAACGTTAAGGTTGCGGGGGGAGCTGAGTTTGGTCCTTGATTACCATTTCCTCTCCTCCTCCTGCCCAGAGCAGAAGCTACCTGCTGCCTGTGGAACCAAGTGACCACTGGGAGCTCTTCTGGGCTGAGCTAAGATGTGTGTTTCCATGGCCATTTTAAATGTATTCAGATAATAAAAAGGAAGCTTGGACTAGCCAGCTGCAGCCTGAGCCTGCAGGCCCTGGATCCCTTTGAGCTGCTACCATGGCTGACTACAAGTGACGGTTGTCATGTGAGCAGGGAAGGAAGGCCATAAGGCAACTCTGGGAGCATATGCTTTATCTGCGTTAAGCTTTGCACACAGCCTGGGGAGAAGCATGGGGAAGAAAGGGTGAGGCAGATGCAGCCTTATGGAGCTTGTCCCACCTCTTGCTTTTTTCCTGTGGCTTGTGCCCACCCACAGTCCATGGAATAGTGTGGCATCCTGCAGGTTAAAAAACACTGGAGCAGGACAATGCATTAGTGGGCCTATTTTCCTCCCCAATGCACTTGTATGACATGGTAACATTAATAGCAATTTATGTGCAAGCACTGAAGAGAGGAGGCATTTTATCTGAACTAAAGCTGCAGAACTCCTACTTTAGAGTAGGAACAGAGACACAGGATCAGTGCAGGACAGCTATTCTTCAAGAACCACAGTTTTAGGAAGTTATTGTTCCCACCTCATCCCCTTTTAGGAACACTTTCAGTTTCTTGAGAACTCAACAGAAGTTTGTAGAAATCAAAGAAGGGGCCAACCACTGCTGTTGGTTTTTCTGCAGGAGGGCACAGTTAAACTCTGACTGTATATCTTTGCTCCTATTCTTTACTCCTATTATTTCACAACATGAAAATAATCAGGGGATTTTTTCTTCAAAATTTTGAGATGCTGCTTCTGAACATTCTCTTTCTACACCTGTCCATTGAATTCCCACTGTCTCTTATTAACCCCTTTTCTTGTTTTTTTGTGCCTCTTTTTTACTAATGGAGCATTAACAACTGCAGCTCTCTAACAGAACCAACCTCTAAGAGCATTAGATCCTGCAAGCAACCTCTGGCTTAAGCTGCTAGCAGTTTCATTTGACAAGTTAGACAAGAGAGTAGGAAGGGGAACAGACAGGTGAAATGACTTGCCAGGAGTCTCACAAAGTCAGGAATCAAATCTGAGCTTCCAACTTGCAGTGTCTTGCGTTGTACACTTCTCTCTCTGTTGCTCTGAGATTTCTCTTTCGCAGTGCCTCCCTTTTTCGCAGAAATACTACTACACCTTGAGGAGCTACTTATAATATTTTCCTGTTTCAGAAGAGTTGAGTAACAGGTTAGCTGGAGCATCCAGGTCCGTTTGAGTTTATCCCTTCTGTAAAAGTTGCTTCTGATTCTACAAGACATTTAGGTATATATTAACTACTTAACATACTAGTGTATGTGAAATATACAGTGTCTGTAATAATGAAGCTATTGTGTACTAAGCTCTAAATTCAATATATTTTCTTTGTCATTATACAAGTATACTGCATTACAAAAAATAAGCCAATCAAGTCTGACCTGCTTACCTGAGGTTACATAGCCTGTTGAGTTAGCCCAGTGCAAGCAAATCAGTTTCCATAGCCAGCAATACACAGGACAGCAGTGGGTCTATCATTCCTGTCCAGGGATTCCCTCACATTTGCTGGCAAAGTCCCCATTAAAAGTTTGACCAAAGGATAGCAGCTTTGCCTCAACTTTAGATTTTTACAGTTATTGCTTTAACTCTCATGCAATAATATTTAGCTGCTTTAAACATAACGTGTAATTGGAACTAATTTTTCAGTTTTAGATTGCTTGCCCCTTATTATACCGTAATGCTATCAAGTAACTCTCTCCCTCTTCCACCACTTTTTCCTTTCTCTGTTCCTAGTATTATTCAAGCATTTGCTTGTTTATTTGCTTGTTCTTCCTTTTCTGCAAATGTTCATGGTGCTTTAAAGAAACCAGCTCTGTTCTAGTGTCCTCCTTCAACCAGATACATACCACCAGAGACTTCAAGGCTACCTCACAAATGCATATTTACTTCTGTCTAGAGGAACAAGGACAATCAAGGAGCAAAAGGTTTTTAGCCTGCTGAGTCCAGTGCTTAGCTGATAAGGATGTCACTGAGTCTGTGCTTGACAAGTGGCAAGTTGCTGCAGTGACTCAATGAAAGCGCAGCACCCATTAGGTCCAAGCACGAATTTTTACAGTGTGGTGAGCTTCCCAGATGCATGTCTCATTGCCCCTCTGCTATGCCTGTAGTTATGTCCATTTTGAGACCACAGCACACTTCTTTGGCCACACAGTGCTGCCACCGTTCGTAAAGTAAACAAAGCAAGCGACCATTTGACCCTAAATAACAAGAGCGTACATTAGTCAACTGAGCTACTCAAAGACACGGTATTTGACTCTTAGCGTTTTTATAGGTAGGGAAATAGAGAGCACTGCAGATTTAATATTAGAGATTTTGTTCATCTCTGCAAGGGAGAGGCTTCAAAGAGGCAGAGATCAGAATTTTATTCCTTCAGGTGATAGTCGTGTGGGTCACAGTGAAGGAGTCCAGGCTCAGCTCCTGGAAAAGAGGGAAGAAGCATCCAGTGGAACCCTGGGACAGGGGACCACATCCAACCTTCCCTTTTGGAGGAATTGTTTTTGGAATTAAAATTATCAGCTTTGAAGAATGATCTAGGATGGGGAACAAAACTGGTTGGATCTTGAGGCCTTCCAGGAGGAAACAAAAAAAAAAAAAAAAGAAGAAGAAAACAATTCATGTCTTTGACGAGTGCAACCCCCTGTAAGTACTCTTGCAGGAGCAAGGCTCTGCACTGCTTCTGTGTATCCAGGTGAGAGGCCTCACGAGAGGAAGTTAAATCAGAACATTGCATTGTTTCTGTCCCACTGGGTTAAAATGGAGAAGGAGGTGAAACTTTCTCCTGTTCCTCCCTGCTCCAACATGAGAAGCGTTGTCAAGCCAGCCTGTAAGAACCAGTCCTTTTAAAAACATACAGAGTGCCTTCCTGCATGCTCTCTTAATGTGGCTTTTCCCTGAAGTCGGCAGGTTCTCATGGTTTTCCCAGTGCCAGTGCTGTAGCAAGGAAGATATTTTACTCTGTAAAGTAGGCAAATTCCTCACTGGAGTCTGTCTGCCAGCTCTGCTTGGTTTAGCCCTCTAACACCCATGGTGGGTGTGCATTTCCCCTCCTCTGACTCTCTGCAGCTCTAGCTGAAGCATTTACTTGTGTTGAGATCTCTGTATCACTAAAAGTTACAGCCCTCCCGATTGTAAAATTGTCTCTCCTTATAATTTTGTAAAAGGTAAGTGGTGGAGCTGATCCATGTTTAAAGATTTAACTTTATGAGCAAAAAATCAGTTTGATAATACTGGGCCATTGGTTTTTTTTTTTTCAAATGGTGAGCCTTGTAAATTGCTGGTTTGGGGGATTATGTTTATGTATGTGGAGTGAAGATGAGGTATAATAAGTATTTGCATGCAAGAGTTTACATTTTCAAATGCTTTCTAAATCAAACTTTTTAATGTTTCAATTAAAATAAAAATCCTTAAAATACTCAAACTTGAGGCATAGCTTTTTTTAGTGCACTTTCCTGTCCTTCTATGGTCAATTTGCTTCAATGCAAGTTTCTGAAAAATAATCGATCCAGGATAAGACAAGTGATCTGTTGTGCCTTTTTTTTTTTAACTTCTAGCAATTTGAAAAATCAGTGGTTTGCATAGCCCTGTCTACATATTTTTTTTTTTTAATGGAAGTTGAGGACAGCATGCAGAGATCTATGGTGAGATTTATGGTCTGTGATGAACTGGTTGTTTATAAAGAGACCTTAAAACTGTGACTCTGTTGAAGTCCTACTGAGAAGAACTCAAGTCTTGTATGCTCAGCAGTGCTCAGATTAAGTTAATAATTATTTCCCCTTCATTCTTAAATTTCCAGTCTGACTTGCTGCTTCCACTCCACTTTTCCTGCACATATAAAAACCTTATTTTGAAAAGTACTAGAATGCTTTACATCCCAACCTAGGTCCCAGTCAAAGGGAGGTTTATATGCTCATCCATTGACATAAGAGGAACTGTTCATGCACCTAAGTTTCAGCCTGTGCATGATCTTGGTTCTTCCAAGAAGACCTGCCTAGAAACAAGTTACTATGGCTTCAAAGGTCTGTTGCTTCTCCATCTCCCTTGTGAAGCTGGAGCTTTGCACTGAAATGCATTTCTTGCTCCAAAACTTCACAATCAGGGAGTGAAATCCTGACAGCGTGAAAAACAGTGGCAGAGATCTTGTTGACTACAGTGGAATATTCTTCTGCTATCATCGGGCTATAAGCACTTGTCAGGATGTCTTATTTTGCAATACAGATGGCAACAGCCAGACTGAAGACCTGGGTTAAGATTTCTCAGTCAACCAGTGCTGCATCCCTAATATTTTTTACTAGAAAGAATTGATGGAATTGGTTGGTATTACCACATTTGCTTGTATAGCTTTTAAGCTTAAGATTTTTTCTTTCTCATGGTACTTCTGAGTGGGTATGCAAAGTACTGAAAGCCAAACAAAAATTGCTGCTTACTGGCATGTCTGCGTTAAAGCTGGTCTCCACATACTTCGGTAACAAGGAAATAGTCCTGGTGTTCATACTTTTGGGGTACAAAGGCATTTTTGTCCAAGGATGCAATGTTGTCTATGATGTTTGCTAATGGGGGCGGAGCTAATGTTTCCTTGGGGACAAAGCCATCACATCAGTGCTGACAGAAAACTCATTATAAGGCAGGGTAATGGCACTGGCCACCAAGCAGGGTGGCATGTGGAGGTTCACACATGAGCACATCAGCTCCAGAGCAGGGAAAGCCAATGCATGCAGTCAACAATTCTGCCTGCTGCTGCACTAGAGGCCCATAGCATTAAATATCAGATATAAAAGCCGATGAGGAAGCAGACAAATTAACCTGGGCCCTCACACTCCAAGTATTTGAAGACAGCAGAATGTTGCCCTGTGGATTTGGGGGAAAATCTGACAGATGCTATGGTGGAACTGGGGATAGGTTAAGTATCTCAAGCAGCTGAAGTGACAGGTAATGGTAATATCTCTACATATTAACATAACGGAAGTGTGCACATATATGTTTTGGGCTTCCTAGGGAAAATTGCTAACACAAAGGGCTTGTAGCGACCTTGCAGAGGGATTCAGCATTAGCTTTAGTAGGCTGTGAGAGAACATAAAGGTCTCTAAAAAAGCCCTTGCAGGCTTGAGTCACTGAAAAGAGAGAAGAGGAGCCTGCAGCTTTACATAAGCTGCCTTCTGGTTCAGTAGCAAGTAAGGTTCGGGACCAAATTCCAGTCCTGTATCCACTCTTTTGTCCATGGTGCTTACATGTAGATTCCTGTACTGCCTCCAGACTCTAGGTGTTGTGTGCTTACTTCATTTCCAAATGGTAGGAAAGTAGGTGTTACGTCTGTTTTACAGGTAGAAGGCTGAAGCACAAAGAGGTACAATGGCTCTTTCCAAGGTACAGCAGAAGATGGTGGCCAAAGAGGAGACTCAACTGAGTTTTCTATAGCCTGAAGTTATAGACATACATTCAGAACCATCCCTATGGCTATGGGCATCCTGTGAACTAGCTCAGTGATCCCCTCAAAGCCAGTCGTCACAACTGGTTTTATTATGTTCACAAGGCTTTCAATTTTCTGGCTTGTTCTGACTGTTGTCCTATACCTGAATCTGTGCTTGAAGTGGCATTCGGTCCTGTATGTTCACAGTCATGGTTTGGTCCTGCACCAGCCCCGCAACTCCTCAGTCAGCTGAAAGCCGTTGAAAACAATTTTTTAAAATGTATTCTTAAGGCACTCTGTGCATGCATTATTTAAGCAATAATCATGAAATAAGATGCTGACTTGTAAAAAAAACCGAAGTCTCTCTCCGGCTGCCCTCACAAACTAGTACACAAAGTTAGCAATGCTGCATGGACCTATTCTAGGAAGGGTCCTGTCAAAGGTCCCTGTCAAAGTTATTGAAAAGAATCACATTTGTGTCAGTCAGCACAGGGTGGTTCTCAAAGCCCTGCTATTCTGATGGGATTAGATATAATTTAGAGCCTGGCATCTTTGCGTCCACACATGCAGGTGTAACAGGCATGCCTAGATGAGTGGAGGAGAAGCTGTGACCACGCACGCTCTTCTGTTTCCTTTCCTTACCACACAGAATATTAACTGATGTGGGAAATGTTATTTCCTTAAGAACAAATCCTCCTAGTCTTTTACATTACAGTTGACAGGAACGCCTTCACTTTCCGATTTCAATTGAATAAATTTCAGTAGAAATTTTTCATACTTGTTGTGCAACATATACAAAGCAGAATGTTTATTGAATTGTTTGCATTTACTATATATATAAAAAAAGTTTAAGTGGAACTGACATTTCCCCATGGATATTCTCATGAAAACAAACAAACAAGCAAACAAACAAAACCCAAATAAAACACAACCCACTTCCTGGCAAGAGGAAAATTGTATGATTAGAAAAAGTACCTGCTTGCTTGATTCCACAAGCAGCTCTCCTTTTCAGGGAATGGAAATGCTTCTTTGTGGAGACCTCTAACTGCATACAGGCAAAACCTGATTATGTGAGGCTAGATTGTGGAGCTGTAATACATGTTGGCAAGCATTTTCTCAGTGGGTACAATGACCTAAGTAAATGCCCACCAACATGAATAATGTCTTCAGAGTTCCACCTGCCTGTTAATATAGAGGGAGTACTGAACTGAGCTTCATTATGCACGCAAGTTTACAAGTAGAAACAACTAAATACATGGAAATGGGGTAAGCATGCAATTCTGCATACAGGTTATTGCCAGGAATAAGTTCATTTACACAAAATGTACATTCACCCACTATGTCTGTGAGGTTCATTCCATGCATTCAGGGATGAAGATGCCCAAAATACACAGTTTTTCTGAAGTTAGTGCCTTTCAGTGAAAGAAACAGTGTGGGTAATACAACATATATCCCTGTTGATTTGAATGCTTAATTGGCTAGCCCATTTCTAGAATGTTTTATCCTGTTTCTGAAATGGGGCAGGGAAAACAAATTAAAGACACCATTAGATATGGTGCCCGCAAACATGAATTGTGGGCTGAAACTGCTGGATATCAATTGTGGTTGGAAAAAAGCTAGAACAAGAATCACTTTCATTCAAGGTGTATCACAATAACTTATTCTCTGAGTGAAGTATTGCTGATCCAGATGAACTAGCCGCAATGGCCTCAAAATGGTGCTAGAAGGGAGTCCCTAGTTTCACGGGTGCCTGACTGAGCTGCTTTGAATGTCAGTGCCTCTAAATCATTCAACAGTTAGACACAGTGTATATCTGGGAACTTGGATGGTGCTTACTAGCAGAATGCCTAGAGAATATAAGTACCTCTCCTTCAATGTTCAGGTTAGGTCTAAGCTGTCTGTAGTCCTATAGGAAGATATCTTCGAGGAAAATGAGAGTGCAACAATGCTACCATGCATCAAAACTCTGTTATTGATGTATTCAATGCTAGAGATATTTGTAGTTCTTTTATCAGTGTTACCTCTGTATTAACTTGGTTTGATTTCTGATTATAAGCATTGCCCCCCAAGGGAAAAAAATCTTCCTGACTGTTTCTGTGTTGTGTTTTCTGCTGAGTTATTCCATCACTGTAGGGAGGGCTGGAATGCCTGTTGTTCTCCAAGACACATTCAAGTAGGAACATTGGGTACATTCTGTTTAATGTATTTTCTCCATGACCTTCACTTCTCTATTTTCTGCATGGGTTTTTCAGTCTGCTTTTACTTGGATGGGTATTGCCCCCATTGTTTTTCCCAGTAGTTTATTTTATTGCTTTTCTTATTTCAAAGTCTCTCCTTATGCTGAACACAACTTCAGTAGCACTTTTAATCAAGGAAAACCGAGTTCATTCACATCCATACTCCTTTATGGTTTAGGGCCAGTAATAGATACAGAATCCTTCCTCAAAAGTAGTTTTTATGTAATCAACTGCAATGGCTTAATGAAAGGGCGTAAATACTTTTGGACATTTTGCTATTACCAGGAATAATAATAATAACAATGCACCTTCTTCAAGGGTAGAACTTGATTTTGGCTAACCTGTAACACCAAGAAAATTGTGTGGTTGCTGCCTTCCCTGTTAAGACCATTCAGCATCTTCCCCAAAAAAAGACCTAGCTGGTGAAATCTTGGTGCTGTTTTTGCTAGAATACCAACTGTTATTTAAAATATTGGTTTGACCTCTTTTGTTCTCCAGCTTTATTCAGCTCCTTCAGTGACACTGAAGTAAGCCCAGGGTGTGGTTTTGCCAGGTTATCGTCCCCACGCTGAGGTCTGTAGGGGGAGCCTGCTTTCTCGTGGCAGTAACCCAGCACATACATTGCCACTGGAGCTCATTATTTTCTTTTGTAGAACTTCTGGGTTCTTGGAGAAATTTTGTGGATCACTAGCTAGTCAGTTTTCGCTCTGAACAGGCATGTGTGTATCCATGTATGTGTGAAATTAAGAGGGGAATAACATCCTACAAAATTCAAAGGTTTCTGTATGGCAATTGTCCTAGTCCACCTTGGGACTCCTTTATGAAATAGTATTTTAGCATAGTAAGGCAAAGGTCAAATTATTCAGGTGAATTAACTTAGATGCCCTCATTTTCTCACTATCCTTGGATGCAGAGGTAATACAACAAGGATGCTAGCACAAACTGTTTCAGCATTTACCCTTTCCCAGCACATGGTGCTTGATATTAGCATCCTGTTGATCATTGTCCTCTGTATCAAGCTCTCTGAAAGGTCATTGGTTGTGGTGCTGGGGACTGATGAAGCCACAGGATGCTGCTGTATCTTCATTTCAACCAGAGATTTTTTTAAAGTATTAAAGGGTTATTTCTTATCTCTGACTAAATCCAAGGTTTCATTCCCCAGTGCCATGAAACTAACACCTTTCTTTAGTGTAATGCATACACGCCTTTACAAATATTTTAAAAACAGTCATCCATCATGTGTTGTAACAGAAAACTAACCATTAAGAAGCAGACTTCCTTGCTTATTCTCTGAGGGTGGAATTCAATTATGCAGAGGAACAAAACACGGTTTATGTACCATCCAAGTCCTTCATAGTCCTATTTGTGCTGACTCTACACACGGTAAACTTTACCACAAAGAAACAATTTCTGGGTGATGTCTGGCTGCCACAATCTATTAAATTTTGTCTGTAGGACCCCTGTCAGTATTGTGTGTGGAAGATGGACGAGATGCCAAGTGGAGTTTTATGCCCAGTGGGCCTGGCTCATGCCCAGCTGAAGTCAGTGGAACTTTTGCCACTCCTTCCAAAATCAACAGGATGGCTCTTCTGCTCACTCCCTATTTCTCTTGCTAAACCACAGTTTTCTGATATTTTCAGGCACTTGTGCTCATCAGCTTGGAATCCAGACAAGGTTTGGTTTCGTAACAAAAGGCAGCCCTGATTCTTTTTTGAGTATACAGAAGAGAGCAAGGTGAGTATTTTTTTTTCCTTGCTAATCTTGATTGGATGCTGCAAGTTTGCCAAAGATTACTTGAGTTTTCCCTGGCTAAGGTGTGAGTGAAGTCTACAGCAGTTTGAATCAAACTGGAGTGTTGTTTTCTTAGGTTTACTTCTTAATTCACTGGAAGGGACAAAATGCTTGTTCAGTACTATCCTAGTGCCACTCCTTCAGCTGTTTTGCATTTTAGCAGTGTCACCTACTTAAAAATACTTTGTATTATCCTCAGTAAATGGTCTCTCTTAGTCCAAAGCAATCCATTGTTCCAGAAGGGTTTTCGTCTCCTCGTAGAGAGCTTACAGCACCTTGCAGGCCTGACACAGAGCCTTTAAAGTAAATAGAAAGTCTATTAATGACCTCAAGGGTTCAGATAGTGAGCCCTGTGGACTGCACAAGACAGGTAACACCATCGAAAGCACCTAATAACCACTAACAGTCAATGGGTCTTAGTCTCCAAATCACTTGGATGACTCTGAAAATATTTATCCCAGGGTGGCTATACATTCTCAGCAGCACAGAGCACGTGAATTGTACTCGATGAATAATATAAAAATTCTTCTGAGTACAAAAATCTCTCTGTTCAGGAAAATGATAATTTTATGCTTTGCTCTTTCTTTCGTGTCAATCTCTTTGTAAGCACCCCTTTGGCTATATAGTATTTGCTCAAATTACGATTATGTGCTCTGTGTCGAAATAAAATATTTGTTGAATACATTTACTTTGTGTCTGTTGAGTTATGAGTGGATTCTAAAGTGCTTCTTTGCTGCACCTTTGGTGGGGCAATTTTACATTCTCTCTTGGCTGGAGACAATGAAAACTTGATGCCTCATAGTTCTGCACGAAGAAATGGTTGAAGAGAAGTTGAATTAAAATTTAGCACAAACATTCACTGTTGTTAGCACTCCAGGACCAAACACAGGTCCACCTAAGTCCTTAGCATAGGGATAGTCGTCTCTACCAGAGCCAGTCCTGACTTGTAGGTGGGCTGAAACTAAATGATACTGCAGACTGACGGGTGCAACTTATCCAAGGATACTTGAGGTGAACTATGGCTTTCCTCATGTCCTCAGAGGGTGCAAAGCCCAGGATTGGTGTCCTTTCTTCTCCCATTCTTGCCATAATCCAGAGAGAAGTTCGAGCTGGTGGAGGACTGAGCTTCTCACACCATGGCCCGCGTCACCCAGACACTAAAATGGCTTCTGTAGGTGATCCTGAAGTTACTGAAGAAATATACCACTACAACCTCTGAGAATAGAAAGGAACGTACCTTCCCCAGCCTCCAGGGAGCCTGCAGGGGCAGTTAAGAAATTGAAGAAATTTCTGGCAGTAGCAGAAGTTCAGAAAAGCTGCCTTGGGTCCAGACAGGTGGTACTTCCTGTCACGAAAACTTACTCCTCGCCAGAGGAGCAAGCTGGCATTCAGGTACTGACAATAGCAGACACTCATATTGGGTTTACCTGCTGGAAAGCGATAGTCGATGACAGTTTATCAGAAAACAGGAGGGCACCTTCTCAGAACCTCATTGTCCATGTAAGCACCACCGAGGTGGAGGAGGACACTGGAAGCTCAGGACTCAGCTTTGTGTGAGACTCCCCTCTTGAGACACCAGGCACTGCAGCTACTGCCCTCTTCTGTGGTTGCTTCAAGGGTGTCCTACAGCCCTCAGTCCATTACTTTCTCTGAGTATCTGTTAGAAGAGACAGCTTTGAGGCATCTTAAGCCTCTTGGAAGAGGTGAAGGGCAAAGCCATTGTTATCCAGTTATGTGCTTTAATTGAAGACAAAAGCAAAACTTCCAGCACGTTTTTTTCAAGGAGAATCTATGAATGACTAAGTGAGCCTGTGCACAGGCTCATAACCAAAGCGTAGCTGAATGGGGAGATTAAGTTCTATTGTAGCTGTGTCTTTGTTAAGTGATGGGGTCCTTTGAATATGTAAGCAATAGATTATGAGGCCTAGAACAAGTAAAATTAGGTGGGGATTCGGTTTAGGCTAGATCTCCTTAGGCTCCTCCTGTAAGTGGTGAAGAGAAGTACAGCCTACCCTTGGACCTAGACTTACCCTGGATTTCTTTTGGTGGTTGCTCAGCTCCCCTCACTGTCTTTAAATAGAATGTGAGGTGATTGTCTTTTGGCAGAGGTACTAAGGAGCCTGAAGTTAGGTGGTGTCACAACACCACTTAGCTTTCCTGTGTGACGATTTAGAATAAGAGAAGCTAAAAAATGCTAATTTCCTAACCACTGGATTTAAATTAAGTAGCCATGGATCCCTGCCTCAAATAATCAAGTTTGTACAGTTTGAACACATTCTTCAACCCCCCAAAAAAGATCCAATTCAACAACTATTTTATTTTTTCACCCCATTATGATCATTGCAACCATCAACATGATGCCATTATTTTTAATCCAACACAAGAAACCAATTATTTTTACTGATTAACTCTACTGATTAACCTCCAGCGGGATATTGACTGCTAGAGAAGGGGAATAAAGGTCTATCAAACCAAACAGACGGAATGGTGAAATATTAACCTTTTCTTTTGTCTTTGTGTCTTGTATCATACAGAAAGAGGTCTTGAAACTTCTTGAAAGCAATTTGGAATCTTCCACAGGACATGCACAGAGCTGCAGTCAACGCATACAAAGTCTTTAAAAACAATTCTGCAACTGTGGTTAGATCCATGGGGATTAAATAAGGTAGTCTTTAATTATACCTCCCCTGAAAAGCTATGCGCTTGCAGAATGTTTCCAGAGTTTGGCTATACCTTGAAATCTATTTGTGAAGACAATCCTTACACGTGTAGTAAATGGGATTTAGCCAAGTTACAGGGATGAGCTTATGCAGCTGCCTGTATGATTAGTACCAAGGACCCTGATTTTGGAAAGATTTAATGTATGTGATTACTTTGCAGGCAGAGACCTATCCTATTGAAACAAATACACGTCTATAAAAAGTTAAGCATGTCCATAAGCTTTTGCAAGATGGGTCTAAGTTTGTGAAAGCGTACTGGGAAATCTGTGTAGTGCCTCCTCAGTTTATTTCAATAAGAAAGCATGTTAAAAAGCCTATCTGTTTTGCTGTAGAATTACAGAGTTAGCTGTATTAAAAATAACATTTTCTTGCAATAAATTTCTGGTTGTTTTAGCAGATTTTGTTCTTTGACAGAAAATGTATTGATCTGATCCTGGGAAAGTGACTGTAGTGCTCAACAGAACAGTTCCTGCCATATAATTTTGATGTTCCTAAGGTTGTGTAATATTTCATATGAAAAGCCTCTGTCAGCTTCCACTGACTGTTGAATCTTAAAATGATTCATCTACACAAATATATTTTTCAAGAAAGCTTCTGAAGCTGTAGGCTGACCTCATTGCAAAATACAATTTAATTGAACATATGTTGATTTTAAAAGTATGTACATATCTATATATGTTTCTTATCTCTTA
The DNA here is from genome assembly GCF_000710305.1 of Buceros rhinoceros silvestris. Classification (NCBI taxonomy): domain Eukaryota; kingdom Metazoa; phylum Chordata; class Aves; order Bucerotiformes; family Bucerotidae; genus Buceros; species Buceros rhinoceros. The sequence goes on along the minus strand of NW_010426714.1, from coordinate 15,624 downwards.
TCTGAAATTTTTCTTTTTCTTTTTTTTTTTTTTTGGTGACTTTGAGCTATGGATCTTCAAAGTGGAATGCCATAAACTTCTGCAAACCATGAAGACCTGAGAATTTTAACATATTTTCCACTGAATGTCTGTGGGTGGAGACAAGAAAAACACCCTGGTACCAATCAAAACTTTATTGGTATACAATTAGTATAATGCTTCTGCAGTAGCTGGATGAAACGAAAACTGCTGCATCAATATGGATTCTAAGTAATAATCAGATGGAGAAGAGAAACACAGCCCCATACCGACTGAGCCCTTTTCTGTACAATTTTCATTGCCATTTAGAGCCACTGGTAAAGAATTTCAGTTCACAGATGTAAAACCCTTTCAAGAGAGCAATGCTAGAAATTAGAGACCTCAGAAGCACTGACCTAAATAAAAGCTACTCCTTCCCTAAGTGTAACTTTTGAGGTTTATTTCTGATTTAAGGGCTATTTGCTCCTCTCCCCATTCTAATTAGTACCAAGGAAAAGTTCTGAGCTGCCCAAGAGGAAGGCTGTAGCTTTTTGCTGAACCCAGTTGTTTCACTCAAGCAGCAGCCTTTGGACATATCCTGGTCCTGTTAAGAAGTTTTGTGTTGTCTTCATAAAGCTATTGGGTCACTGATGCTGTTTTACTGTTTTCTTTAATTTTGAATTGCTAAATCATTTAAAAGAAAAAATGATATAACACTGTCGTAATATGACTATTCCAAGTGAGCAATTGCTGTAGTTGCTATAGGGATAATGAATGAATGCAGATGAGGTAGGAGACATCAAGAAGGCTCTACAAGCATGAGTTTCTTTTCAGCAGCCCAGTATCACCAAAACGGAGATTTCTGCACCTCCATAATGCTGGGCCATAGCTGCTGCGTGTTGCTTTGACTAGAGACATGAGCGCCTCACTCACCATTGAAAGCGGAACTTGGGCTCTCAGGTGATTTTGAAAATGATACCGCAAGTTCCCTAGGAGCAATACTTAGAAACAGCCACTTACAGCAAAAACTGGAGTACCACTAATACTGCATTTATAATAAATGCACCAAGGAAAACTGTGGAAGCTGCATACAGATGAGACCAATGGGTGTATTGGGGGACCTATAGAGTATGATTAAAATCAACTAATATTTGGAGAGGAATAGCTCCTCCACAGAGGAAGGAGCTAATACAGAGAAGGTGTCAACAGCACGACAGAGGCAAAATATCTTTCCTTGGAAGAACTGGTAAGTGAGCTGTCTCTTAGGTTGAACTTTGGTTCTAGTATTGTTTAACATATTGATGGGTGAAAGTGGTCAACTGCATAGAGAATGATGATAATTTTTAGTATATCTGTGTATCTGTAACTGTTCCAAACAGGGCTAATTCCAGGCTCTATTCATTATAGATATAACCTGTAAATGCAATGACATAATTGCCTTAATGTCCTCAGAAAACACTACTGAACTTAAAGAACAACTTGGCAGTACGCATACCAGCACTCACAAACTCTACTTTTGGATCACCATTTACTCCCAACCTACTCAGGCAAAGAGATGGATCTTATAGCCTAAAGGTCCTCAGATTTGTGCTTTCCACTAGAAATTACATAGAAAGAGTGATGACATTTATGACAGCAAGAATCCACTTTGCCCTCAGGTGCTTATTCACAGTTGTACAGGAGGACTGAGTTTAGCACTAAATTGTTTGGTTAAAAATATACAAATAAGTACAGATTGAGACTGTACTTTTTTTGACACTGACACGGCTCTGTTATTATGGCAGGGCTAGAGCCTCAGCTATTGTGGATCAATGTATTTCAATTGTCTTCGAGAAAGTGGTTTACTTCAGGTCACTTAGAATATCAGCTCAGTCTTTCAGCCCCCAAAGTGCTGGAAGGAAAACCATGTTGGCTGGGAGTAGGGTGCAAATCTAATGCTTTTTTTGGGCAAGATGGTATGATCCCAAGTGCTGTGCATTGGATGTTTTAACAGCGTAAGATACTCTTGAAAGGATTAACTCTGGAAGGTATACCCAAGTTTGAGCCAGGCTAATTAATTTGAAGTAGTGAGAGGTATGAATGGGATTTTGTGAGAAGAGATTCCCCAGCTAAATGTAATGAATTAGAAGCCAAGGAGGAATTAGAAGACACGTGGTTCACTGATAAATAAGTATGCAAAGTCTAACTTTAACTTGCCTTGGTCAAATGGACTAGATGCCTCAGTAGCTTCTCTATTCCCACTCTGAAAAATACTGTCTGTCCTTTCTATTTATACCGCCTTTAAGCTTAAAGCTCTGCAACATCTAAAATGTCTTCCCCCTCCTCATTTTTAGGGTTGTTATAGTATTATTAACCCTATGCATTAGTACCTTTCAAAGTTGTCTGATGGAGGTTAATTAATCCCTTTTAAACCACTCAAGTCTTAATTGAAATAAACAAACATTATCATATCCATCTTCCAGCTGAAGGAGATGAATCACAGAAAAGTTAAGTTGTTTCTAAAGTCATAAAACAAGTCAGTAGGCAAATCAGGCATAGAAATAAGCATCCCTGGACTTCTAGACTCCTACTGTAATGATTACATTAGCCTGACTTCTTAGAACCAGTATGTCTGAATGAGATAATTTTATTCAAAAGAGTTCTCAATTATGTTCACATTTCAGCTTGATTCCAGTACTACTGTAGCCAGTGGGAAAATAGCAGCAGAAGATTTTGGTGCTAACATACCCTTTTCAGTGAAAGGAAAGACAGCTGCGAGACAGTGAGGGTGAAATAATTTTCCTAATGGGGCATTTTTTTAATGTTAGCAGGTGTCAGTATTATGAACTTGCAAGAAAGGTCAGGTGCTGTCTTCCGGTATGATCTCACCTCCCTTTGTAAATGAGCATTTAATACATCTCTAATTTTCTTGATCAGGCACACCTCCCTCCACCTGCTCTCCTGGACTACTCAGCCTTACCATATCCACAGATGGCGATGACTATGGGATCGTCAGGGTAATACCTAGGGCGCAAGAGGAGTCATTTGACCAGCCATTGCTGTTGCTGTGGATCCTTTCCCGCTTTCCAGTACTTGATAACAGAGTGTACAGAAGACAGGAGGGAGGACGAGCATCGAGGAGGGTTGCTTTTATGCATGGGTGGTGATGCAGCTCATGCCTGGAGGCTGCTGTAGGAGGGAAGGCTCCCAAGATCTGGTGGTTGTTGCAAGTGGGTCCAACCACCAGGAAGCAGGGTACTCTGCAGGTTCTTTGGGGACAGTGTCCTCTGCAGGATTTATGCAGACTACCTAACCTCAAACTGACCCTTGTGGCTCCACAATATACCTAAATAACACAGACAACTGTCTGAGAGGTGCCGGGTATACCCTCCATCACCCTGAGGAGAAAATCCATACTTGGGCAGGTCTACCAGGCCTTCCTCCTGCTCCCTCCCTCAGGCAATAGGAAAACCATCTGTATACCACTCTGATATGTCAGCACTGAACACCCAGCTTATACATGACACGCTTTATCTACCTTTCTGTACACAGCCTATTGACATGACAGTGGTAGCAGGCCCTCAGCAATTTTCCTGATTTCTCCTATTTATTCCTGATTTCCACTAGCACAAGAGAAATGGATCACTGCTAGGCAGCATTTACAGAGTAACTGGACCAACAGTGGGAAAAGAAAGAGCTCACATTTAATTTCTGCCTGAAAAATGTCAGTGATGAAAAGGCCTTGTGCTAAACTTCTGCGACAGTAGGATTTCACCCTGCTGAGAGTAGTTCAGACCAGACAATTGAATAACCCTTACTATTAAGAGCAAATTTAAAATATCTTAATCAATGCAATCATACACACAAAAATTTAAGTGTAGCTGTAAACCTCATTAGCACATGACACTATGCTCAATTTCACATGCAATTACCTGGGTAGACCATGTAATTAAGCCACATAATTACTCATGCATTTTATGAATGAAGTTGCATGTCTGAAGCTCCAGATGATGTAGCTCTTTCCTGTCACTGAAGTCCTTTGGCACACTTTCCACCTCACAGACCTGCTCTATTTTTTTTTTTTTTTTTTTTTTTTTTTTAAGGCAAGGACTCAAAATAAGTCCACTAAAAGCACAAGCAAAATATTAAACCTTATATTTAGACAGCAAATTTTGCTTTAGACATTAAGACCATTGATGGAATTTATTGGCAGAAGCTTGTTTATAACCTGTAAACCATTATAAATGTAACCTGTTATTGCTGGTATCAATTAAACCTCTTAATATGCTCTAGGCTGTCTCTGGGGCCATAAAAGAGACAAACGAATAGGAAATTCCCAGGGAAGAAATAATGCCAGACCATGTTCTCAGTTGTACATAAATCTACTCAGTGCAGCAAATAGCAGGAATTACACTGATGTCAGTTAAAATTCCCAAATACTCTGTGATAAGCTGTTTCAGCCTCTGCATAGGTTTAGCCCTATAGACCTTATCTTAGCTTACTCTACAGAAAAGCAAGACTACCTCTAGAGGCCAGCAGTGTCAACTCTGGCTGCTGGACTCCTGCCTAACTTGTATAGGCAGTGCACAGGTACCATCCTTAAAAAAAAGACAGAAAGCCTGATTGCCTTGTAACTTGCTTTGCCCTTTAATTGTAGTTGTTCAAACAGAAACAGCATAAAATGCCACAGATCTGATTGCATCGGTGTGCAGTACTATGCAGAGTGTGGGTGGAGAGCCTTATGACTGACCACTGCTGGATTCATTTGTCATTCAAAAAATAAAAAATCAATTTGAAGAGAACTATATTAAAAATATATTTCATATGACCTCACTTGAAACATTTTATTCTGAGTTTGAGAGTTGCTCTTAGTAATTTTATTGTTTCTTCAACAAAAATAAAGCAGCTTTAAAACAAGAGCAGTTTGGAGAAAATAATTTGGTAGAAATAAAACCTACCAAAAAGAAATGCAGTCATTCAGTAGCGCAGTGAAACATAGTGAAACTCACACCGTGCTTTCGTTGTCCCAAAAGCAAGGTATGTGCCAAAATAAATTTTGGTGATTAATATGCTTACCAGTAGTGCCAGGTCAGCTTTATTTTTAGTAAGTAAGATGCCCCTTGCATTCCTACAAAACAAGGCTCATTGCAGTGAGTGCAAGCTCAGCCCTAAACACACGGGGAAAAGGGTGAGGTAGATGGTAAGGTAAGCCACATACAGAGCTACTGATCCCAACCACCGACAGGGCCTTTAGAAAACAAGGCAGTTTTCAAGCGCCCACTTTCCCTGAGAAGTGTGAGGAGCTCAGTTGTTCCCTGCACGAGTATTTTCTAATGCTGGCACGTAGCTACATCTTGTACTCTGACTGTGGTGAGAGTTAAGAGAGAAAGATTAAGAGAGAAGATGTACAAAGGAGAAGCCCAGAGATGGAAATTGTAGTGCCTTGTCTATACAGTGTGACAATGTCGGTCCAGACATCTTAACACTGGGCTTTGTGTTAGCTCTGTGCTCTTGGTAGCCCATTAAAGAAAAATGAAGTAAGGTGAATGACCATCATGAGTTTTCTCTTGGGTGCTAAATCAGAACAGAGTCAACTGAATATAAAGCTTCCTTTATTCAGAGGGCATTGGGGAGTCTTACTCTCAGTGCTAGCCAGTACATCTTCAAAACTATTTGTAGCAAATCTGTAGTGACCTAAAACCTAAGACAAACTATTTTGCCATTTTTCCATGAACACTTAAACTTCAGAATTCCCAAGCAATTGTGTTCTAATTTAGATTAAAATTTACAATTTTTGCAAAATTGCAAAGGCTAATTTTTAAAAGGGCATTTTAAGCATTTACTTTTTAAACACTCTTAAAAAATAACCCCCAAGGTCCAGTTTTCCATGTAGAAATAAAAGTATACAGTATTGCACTGCATAAAATTTACAATGAAATATCCTGTCACTGAATCTGTGGCAAAGTAATAATATCTATTTCATACAGTAATTTACATGTTGTAGATCTCAAAGCCCTTGAGGAAAGGGGTTGTAATTGTCAACAGTGACCGTCACTGCCTATGGGAAACCCCAGCAGATAAAGGGATTTGGTGAAGGTCATCCAGTGCGCCAGGACCAGAGCTGCACCCTGTTCTCTTGGATCTAGGCCAGCACTCTACCCCATGGCTCATACTGCCACTTTAGCAGGTTGATTTATTTTTGCTTTGCTTCAGGTGGTTTGGAGCTAAGCATGCAGCATTCAGTCAGGGTGCGTGCACAGTTCACACTCCCTACCCCCTGTGCTGTCCTTTCCTCCCCTTCTGCGTTTAATACGTCTGAGCTAATTTTTTGGATTTGCTGGAAGCAGTGGTAGGTAACAGCACAGCACGCCATCATTTGGGTTTAACTGATGTATTCATTACCTTGCTTTGCATAAAAATCTTTGTGTCCAGCTCTCTTCTAGCACAAGCAAACAGGTCATAGCGTCTCTCATAAATCACTTCACCAGACAAATTTCCTTCCCTCATCTTCCTCCCGGAAGATTGCTCCAGAGCCTCTCTGATGCAGTAGGCAGAAACTGCCTGTTGTCAACTTACTCCCAGCTAGTTTTGGACCATGTGTTCCATGCCAGCACTGTCCTTTAGGTTAAACACGCTCCTAGGTTTTACATATCTCTGAGTTTATATTCCTGACAAGCCCACATCTGCTATACAAAGAGAGGGTGTATAATACATTAATCTAAAGAACACAAGAAAAAACCCCAGAAATTCCTTCTACTCCCCTTATTCCCTTATCCCCTTAAATACTTTTTATATGGCTTAAGTAAGATATAAACTATGTAGTGACTCTTGGCAAGATTTGAATTCATTCAGGTTTGTTTCACAGTTATATAAAGTTCTCCTGGCTAGACGTGTTTGAATACTTTTTTTAGTAAAATACACAAACAAACCAAACCAAACCCCAAATGTTCATTGAGAGCATATCCTGTTTTAGTGTTTTGTTGGGAAAATACAATTTGAAACCAACGTTTGTTTTAAAAAATATCAACATATGGAGCAATTGTTATGGAATTTTGATTTAAACCCTCCCTTTCACCCAGTAGCATTGCCTCCCTAGGAAATTCTGGTTTTGCAGAAAATGTCAAGTTCTTTTGAGTACATTCTCATTTGTCTTGAATAGTTTCTGAAATTCTGAATGCTTCCATGGACAAGAAACTTTGTTCCCTCACAGTTCTGCTCCTGATTCCCTCCCTTACGGTTGATCAAGTGTAGATCTATGGTGGTGAATGAGACTACACCTGTGCTTGGCTGTAGCTTTTAGCCTGCACTAATTATTTTAAATTAGCTAAGAGCTTTTAACTTATGATTAATATTGGCAATGTTAAGAATGGTTATTATTGGCAGTACTCCTGCAAGTAGGAGTGGTGAAGAGGGAAAAGCCTATCGAGCTTTTCACAAGAGAACTTCAAACATAACTAAGGACAATGCACAGAAAATCCGGTAAGAAGAGAAGAAGATAGAAAACCCCCAAATGTAGGACTTTGCAGTCTTAGTCTTCTACAACAGGCTGCCCTGGCAGCTCTGTTGTGCTATGCACAGACTGCTTAGACACCCATGGGAGATGGCAAAATGGACATGATGAAGGCGTTTGGAATTACCATGACATCCTGCTCTGATTTGATTTTCTGAAGCTGAATCAGTGTCCCTCTTCCACTGCCTTGACACAAGCATGGATTCATCCCTGTCTACTCTGGGTTGCCCTCTGTGTGTCCTTGTAGCGGTTAAACACCACAGTTCCCATTATGTGCAGTTTGATGGAGAGCTTCTGCAGCTAACTTGGAGATCCCACTGCCTTGAGAGATGCTCCAGATTCGTTCTGACCACACAGTCCAGATGTTTCCCTCTCCTTTTTGCTCTGGATGACCTAGGAGCTTGTAGAACTGCCTGCTATGGCATTTGTTACAAATTCAGTATATCTAACACATAGCATTTTCTCTGATAAATTTGGTTTTGAAGATTTGATATGCCTTTAGTGGATTTCTGGCTCTCACTGTTGTGTTGAGTTAGAGGTAATTAACTTTTGCACTGGGTATCTGTAGTTTTGCGTGGGAAATCTGTAGACTTTTTCTGACCACATCCTATTTAAGCAGACAAATATATCTCCCTCATTCCTTATTCTTTGGGACATTTCCTTGTCATTACAACACCAATGATTTGATTTACTACTTGTATTCCTTCTGCCTTCTAATAGCATGCCTGAGTTGCAAGGAAAGTGCCCTTTGAAACAACTGGCTATTCACCTCATCATGTCACTGAGCTCTCCTCCCATCGTCTTTGCAGACTCTTTGGGCTCCATCTTCAGTGCAGTTTAGGTGCTGTAAAACACAAGTATTGAACTACAGAGTGTTTATGCCCATGACTGTATGAACTCTGCTCCAACAAACTGTTATGAGGCTACAGACAGACAGAAAATTTGGCTGCATTAAGATATGCCTCATCCTAATGAAAAGTTCAGGATTCAGAATATGGATAGGCCTGCCCTCTTATTCTTAAGAAGCTAGAAATTATTGAAGAACAATTATGTTTTAGAATGGAAAACCAACACTCCAGCATAAATTCCTTACACCTAATACACCAATCCAAGCCAGCAGCTCTCTGACTAGCCCGTCATCAAATCCTTGGTGGAAGATGAACAGTTGCTTTTGCTCTTTCTTTTCAATTCTGTGTTTATTATCAGCAGCATTGCTCAGAGGACAAATGAAAAAGGGAAAAAGGAAAAGCACATGTAAGAAGCAATTTCACAAGAAAAGCCATCAAAAGATACAGTCACTTTCCTTTAAACAGTGAAGGATAATAGGGGATGAATACCAAAGCAAGCCAAATTCAATGGAATTAATGCCTTCACCAAACAAAAAAAAGTAAATGTTATGTTTCTGGAAAGCTAAGCTGCTGTTATGACAAGGCTATCAATCAAAACATAGGATCCATCTAGCATTGTATAGATATCTATGGTGTAGGCATCTTGTCCACAGATATCCACAGCTGAACAAGTCTCTCCAGGCTTCCTTTGAGTCCGTGGAAGGAAAAATAGGCATGTCTAGGCTGTGATTCATTCTATCTAAAGCAGGTTTAAAATAGGTCATATGAATCATGTCCTATAAGTGCCTGATTCCTTCCTCTGATTGTAAATAAAAACTAGCCTAGATGTAGTATCTATATCTTGTAGGCCTCTGAAGATACAGATGTCAGTTCAGACTGACACTCTGTTCTGACAGAAGGTATTTTGAGAGAGAAAATCTGGGGTCAAGAAAAGCAATCAAATGTAGGCAAGAGAGACATGAGGACAGGTAACTGAAGACATTAACAGGCTGGTCAGAAATTAGTCAGAAAAAAGTACATATATTGCAAGGCATTTGAACTTGTACCATCTGTCCATACAAAATTAATGTGATAGATACATAAAAGAGACAGAAGACTAGTGTCAGTAAAAGGTGACAAACCAGGCATCTCCATCATTTAATCCACGTTCATATATTCTTTCATATCTGAGGCCATACTTTTCCCTTGTTACTAGTGGTTTCGGCAAGAATTAACCCAAGTACAAATTTGATCTTTTGGATCAAATTTTTACAGCTTCACTTACACCACACAGTGTTTTCAGCTGGTCCAATGCCAGTTAAACCACCCCAGACTGGATGTAAAATGTCCCTATGTTAGTGGAGGTAGTTTTTGCCCCATGTAAATCCCCCATGGTCAGTTTTTGCCTGGTCATTGGTTCTCTTGACAGTTGTTCTGCTTCTCTGAGGGTGGTGACACTAGAGAGTTACCTTCATAAGCCAGATACCAGAGTAAAGCTGTTGATGTGTATGTTATGTGACCATAGAATTCACCACTGAATTTGGCCCAGAGTCTGCAAGAAGAAATGGCCTATGTGTTAGGGAACTCTCGTGCAATTTAATTTATCGTCTCACAGAAAATATCCGTAGCAGGATGTTGAAAATATTAATGCAAACTACTGAATTGTTTTCTAAATGCCTTCAGACAATCTGCACAGATGTCATATAACATACGTGTACAGGGGAGTTTGAATATTTCTTGAATTTTCTTGAATTTTTCTTTTTTTTTCTTTTTTCTGAACTCATTTTTCCCCAAGAAGTAAACGAACTCACAACAACTTTTCTTTCAGAAAATAATTAACTCAGTCTTAACTTGTGTTTCTCTTTGGACTGATGGCTGTGTTTGCTGTGTGTTATTTTCTGCAAAACCACTTGAGGAATTTCATATTTTCAGAACAGCTTTTTTTACTGAGACCCATTTGCTCAGAGTACTCTTTTCTTCATGATTTAGCTACTGGTTTAGATCATTTATTTTTATTTACAGTGAGACTAGTCCACTTGGTTGACTTTCTCAAATATTAACTGCTATAACTTTCATTTAGACTGCCAAGGTTTCCTCATTTACACATGAAGTCATCCCATTCACCTCTCTAGGAAAGGGCAAGCCAGACCTGGCTTTCTTGCTCTCAAGGACAGAAAGAGGAGAAATGGTAGCACCACCTCATTGGCATTGTTCTTTCCGATTTACAGCTGTCACTACTGAGGATTCAGGAAAGATGGGCAAGGGGAGCAACTCTCCATGTTATCTTTCCAAAGCTTCTTAAAAAAAAAATTATGCTGTATCCTTTAATAAAAAATTGTTTCTTACTGGTCCGTTCTCTGACTCATCACTTAATTATAGCAGAACACTGTCAAACTTCGGGCATCTTCTAGAGCTTTTGTGAATCAAAGATTTCCAATGGGTAAGATGGAGAAGCCAGGTGTAAGGAGGATGTGGGATAAGCAGGCAGTGACAGCTGGGAGGCTGCCTGTGATTGCAGTGGATGGGGTTTGTTGTCCACAGTGGTTCTCCGTTCTTTGTTTCTCCTCCTCAAACCTCTAGCTGGAAGCCAGAAAATCAGGTCTGACTCTTCAGGGAAGGACAAAGAATAGCTTTAGGAAACAGGCTAGGTTTATCAGCTATAGATAACAGTGATTTTTTTAAAAATATTTTTCAACATCCGACTTCAGGAAGACACCACAAGCTCTTATTAGGCACAGGCCAATGGGCACAGGACAATTAATTAAGAGTGTCAGAAAGTTCACCTCATCTAATTTGATGACTACTCTCATCACCACATATAGCCTTCTCCAGGGGAAAGGCTGTAAATTATTAAAAGTGAATGAAACAGTTGAGTTACAAGGTTTTACCACTAGACATTAGATTGCTATTTTTCGAGGATGCGTTTTTCTTTAGTTGAAAGTTCCTGGAAATAATAATTGGTTTTGTGTTGCTCAGAGACTTCTATCAAGAGAATTATTTCTTACAGATAAGGCACCAATTACTTGATGACTTCTGCCCCTTTTAAATCAGTAACTGATAAGCACTATTAGATGTTGAATCAGAGGGAGCCGTAAAGATACGATCTAGATCCTCTGCACCTGTGCCTGACCCAAACTGGGAAAATAAAAAAAAAATCCCAAGAAGAGACACATCGTTAGAAAAAAGATGAGGATTTTACTCTCTGTTTCACATCTCTATAATCCTGACTAATACTCAGTTTGGGAGACGAGATCTACAGTGTTATCTTTTCTTGTGTTTTCTACACTTTTTTTTTCTTACTCTCTGTGTAAGAAGGATATACCGGAAATGCAGGGCTGGACGTACATTTAATGTAAATTAATATAGCTCCACTGTAATCAACAGAGCTGCAACGCTGTAAAACTGCTAAGGATTTTTTCCTACATCTTATTTGTCTATTTTTAGAATGAACATAATATCTTAGTTCATATTAAAGTGTCGGGTTCATCACAGCAGTAATCTCTAAGACGCAGGCTTGCCTATCTTTTATGATAACGGATTTAAAGTTTTTCTAGTTGTGATGATAAAAATCTACTATTCCTGGGAAGATGACTTGCTAGAACCTGGATAACTTGAGCATACCCTACTGTATGCTAGGAGTTGAAGAGATGTGATTGTGACCTAACCATTGAAAGAAGTCTCTGATGCTAATGCAGTTAAGCTAGCAAGACTGTGTTGGTGTCACTCAGGTGTGGATAGCATTGGGTTTTTTACGTGCTGATAAAAAAAAAAAATACAAGTTTTTTAGTATTATTGTGGCCACACAAAATGCAAGGATCCAGTACGGGCTACCAATAAATTGCCACAGTATGTACTGCAAAAAATATGATAATTTCCAGTAAGCAGAGTTCATCCCTGTCACAAGATTTAATCCAGTCCACTGCTTGCTCCTTGTTTTTGCTGAAGCCTGTCAAACATGGAAAGGGAGCAAATAATGTTGCCAGCTCAGAGGTGTGGTATCTCTCGGCTTGCTTCCTGCTATGCTCTTTTTTAGGAGCCTCACACTGTCTGACTGCACTAACAAGACCCCCTATATGTTAAGTGACCAAAATGGAGGTGCCCTCTTATTCATGTGTTTGACTGTGCAAGCGTGTCAGGTTGTTTGATGGGGCTATATGACATACTCCTCAAGTGTTAGGAAAGCATGGCATCAGGAACACAAGACAGAAATCTCTGCTCACTCAATGGAGGAGGCAGGTATGGTCTGGTTGCAGTCAAAAGGTTCGACCATACCGGTGCAAAGAAGTGGTTCTCAGCAATGGCTTGCAGGAAGCATCAAGCCTTGAAAATGGGGCTAAGAACAAAGTATAAATTGCGTGCAGCACATAGCCTACTCAGCAGCTTTGCCTATGGCTCGGCCAAGTCATGGGTCTCTAGCTTAACCAGTAAATATTCAGCCTCTTTTGAAGAGACTGTGAACATAATTTATTCACTTACCAATTTTTCAAATAAATATTTATTTATTTTTCGACTCCTGAGTGCGCTTTCTCTTTTTATTGATATTACTTCACACTACTAAATGCCTGAAATATTTCCAGTTGTAATTATGCAGCAGAACATTTCTTCGTTGTTTCACTTTGAGTTTTATGGTCTGGATAACATTTAGTCATAGTGAATGCCTGCCATTTCTATTCATTATTTACTGTTTGTATTACAACAGGAGGGTATGAGAACTGGACAGCTAATAGATCAGATGACTTTGACAAAAGTGCTAGTAGAAAGCCTTGCTGCAGACAATTGTTGAGGACTTCTCCAAGACAACACCGCCAGAAGTGGAGTAAGGATTCCTGAGTGCACGGTGTGCACTGCTGAGGGTAGAGCTGCACCATTGAGCAGGGAGGTGAAAGCTCCAGCACGGGGTGGCTGCCAGCCTGCTGCCATGTGGCATGATCCAGCAGATACAAGCTCACCTGTGTGATCACAAGAGAGAGGAAGAGTGAGCCTAAAACAATTTAGGGCTTTCTAGCTAAACCATACTTTGAGAAATACGTAGTTGGAAACATTGCTTTCCCCTGCAGGGCAGTCCTGAGGGACAGCCATGGAGAAGGGGCCTGGAGAAGGCAACACAGGCAAAATGGTTTGCCTGGCATGAACCTTTAATGGCTGATAAAGTGGGGATAAAATGTAGCTCCCATATTCCCAGTTCATCTGGGAGCTCATCATCTCCTCCCAGTGAGGACACTCTGTCCTATTTGCTCAGCTTTCCAAAATGGCTGGTCTCACCCCTCCATCCTCCACCCCCTAATGAAGTAGCAAGCCACCTACGATCTTTTTTCTGCCCTAGTTTCTTTTTTAAAATAACATCACAACACCGCCAACCACTTTTGCACGGCAGTCTCGGTCGTCTTTCACTACGCTGGTCCATCCAGCCTGTTATTTAAGTTCCCCCTGAAAAAAACCCACCACTTTTCTTCCACTGTGCCCACACAAAGTGAGTCAATGTTCTTTTCCATTCATCTCAGAGAGACCAGGATTGCATCCAGCATGTTTTCTTAAAAAAAGAAAAAAAATAAAAAAGCAGCAGCACGGGTAAAACCACCAGGACATTCATACAAATCAGCTGAATAGTTACACAACTGTGTTTCTACAACCCTTAATCTTCCTCATTCACACCATCCCTACTATCAGACAAACCATGTGGGCCTAGCTGGTTAACTATTACCTTACTTTGTGCGTAACAGAATATTAAAAAAAACCCTGTAGTAGCAACTTTTTTCCCCATGTGATCATGCTCTTCTTCCTGAGATGGATTACCCAGTCAGCTATTTCGAATAAGAAGGTCCCACCATCACCCTATAGAAATCTAAGCTCTGTGTGGTGGCTCCATCTCTGTAGAGTTTTGGCTTTTCGGTTGTCATAATACAGGCCTCGTGGACTCTGAGATCAACATAAGTGCATAATTTCTTTGATACTGGTGTTGCTTGTTTCTGTGTTGTAGTCAGATTCACCCTTGTTCCCTGTAAGGCTTGTTTCGCTTGGCCACAGTACTCCTCAGTGTTTAGTGTGGTCCCCTGCCATAGCCACTGGACTTTGGTGCTGTTACTGGTTTGGGGCAAGAACTAATGGGCAAGGAGTGACAAATCACCAGCAGGTTCAAAAAGTAGTATCAGATATACTTAAGAGTTTTTCTGAATTTTCCACTGAATTTCATCTGGAATTAGCACAGAGAGCTTGCTTTCCTGTCGCTGAGGTCAGTGATGACAGGTGAACTTACCAAGACAGTCAGACTTCTTTGTATTTTGCCTGATGCTGGGATACTTGTCAATGGCCTGTCAACCAGGTACAGGCTGCCTGAATATGTCAGACCTTCAGCCTCCTTCTAGCAGCAGCTTGGGAGTGCACTGTGTTGACTTTGGGTAGGGTGAACAGCTTCACTGCTGGCAGAATCTTGCAGAAGCAGGGTGACAAGGGTAGAACAGAAGGACTTCTGCTGCTGCTGGAAAAGCCCCATTGCGTGCTAAGACAAAAAAGTTGGGCATTACTTGTCTCCTGTTTTAATGGATAGGTTTGAGTAATATCTTTATTATGGAAAAGGATTTCCCACAACACAGCTGCACCATTTTTTTTTCTGACACATGTCCAGGGTCCAAGTACTGCCTTAGAATGTAGATTTTGGTGTGGCTGCACTGGTAACTGACAAGGTTTCATTGATACCGTACCTTCCTTTTTCTCCGAGGAATCAGCTTTAAATACCAATTAGCTAAGTTAGGGGTCCATACTTTATGGACCTTCTTTGTTTTAATCACAGCAGTTACTGAGATAGCATAACTGAGCAAATGATACAGAAAAGGCTTCCACACATATCACCTGCAGTCTCTTTTCCTAAGCTATAATAGTAATAAAAAGGAACAGGCTTTTTTTTTTTTTCTCTTTTGTTTCCTTGGTGAGACCTATAAAATAAATGTGAGAGACTCACGGTCTAGTGTGACATCTTTTTCTCTTGTCAGGAGCTGCACAGGGGTCAGGAGGGGACAAACAAGGCATTTCTGGATGCTGCACCTCAGTGAGTTTCAGATCTCAGCCGGACTTCCTCAGCCCTGGTGCATCCTCATGGGGTTTCTGTAAGGTAGAAGCAGCACATTATCCCCGTTTCACGACTGAGGCGTCAGGCTGCTCACGGCACTCTCCTCCGCGCTTGTTCCTTCAGGAAACCAGCAGAGAACGCGAGACTTGTACCCCCGTCTCTGAAGACCCGGGGGATGCTTCTGCGAGCTCCAGGGGCGATGCTCCGGGCCGATGCTCCGGGCCGGCGGCGGGCTGCCGGCCGCGGGG
>NW_010426713.1:1189-1454 GCF_000710305.1 Buceros rhinoceros silvestris | reverse complement strand
AGGCCCGTAAGGATGCCGTGGAGGAAACCCCGGCTTTCCTGCGGCTGGAAACCCCCCCGGTGACCCCCCGGTGAGCGGAAAGCCGCGGTGGGGATGGGGTGGGGCTGGTGCGTGAGACGAGTTGTGGGTCCTCTGCGGGGTTCCCCCTCCGTGGTGAGTCAGGGGCGAAGCCGGGGCTGGGGCTGTTGAGTCAAGGGGTGCAGCACCCAGGGGCGCTCCCACGCCCGGGGCCACCGATGCTGCTCGCCCCTCACGTGCCGTACTG
>NW_010426713.1:579-959 GCF_000710305.1 Buceros rhinoceros silvestris | reverse complement strand
GCCACCCCCTTAGAGCCCCCTCCTGCCACCACTAGCATGCCCCGGGTCATCGCTATGGCCACGGGCACCTTCTCCAGCGCCACCAGCACCTCCAGTGCCATCTCCACCGTGGCCATCAACACCACCACGGCCGTTGCCATCACCACGGCCATCGCCACCACCTTCTCCAGCGCCATCTCCACCGTGGCCATCAACACCACGATGGCTGTTGCCATCTCCAGTGCCAGCTCCACCGTGGCCATCAACACGACCACGGCCGTTGCCATCGCCACCACCTTCTCCAGCACTATCTCCACCGTGGCCATCAACGCCACCATGACTGTTGCCATCTCCAGTGCCAGCTCCACCGTGGCCATTGCCATCACCGTCCCCCCCCGCAC
>NW_010426713.1:0-414 GCF_000710305.1 Buceros rhinoceros silvestris | reverse complement strand
CCCTTCCTCGTCCACAGCGGCATTGTCACCTCCACCTGCAGCCCCAGCGCCACCAGCCCCACCACCACCTGCAGCCCCTCCACCGCTGTGTCACTGTCACTGTCCCCACCACCGCCACCATCAGCACCAGCACCGTGCTCCACATCCACCGATGCACCCACATCCCGTCCCCGGCTGCGTCCTTGTCCCTGTCTCCACCCCTGTCCTGTTCTCACCCCATCCCAACCCCAGTCCTGTCCCCATCCCAGTCCTTATCTGAATCCCAATCCCTAAATTAATCCCAACCCCATCCCAATCCCAGTCTGATCCCAGTCCCATCCCCATCCTAATCTTAATCACACCCCTGTTTCCATTCCCATCCCAATCCCCTCCCTGGACACCCCCCTCTCCACCCCCCCTCAGAGACCCCCCAAA
>NW_010426712.1:0-13676 GCF_000710305.1 Buceros rhinoceros silvestris | reverse complement strand
CCGCCTGCCCAGAAAGCTGGCTAGAGCTTTGCCCTTGAAAAGAGCAGTGTGTATGTGTAAATATTCGCTACTCACTACTTCGGGGTTTTTTTCATCCCCCCTCCCCCCCTTTTCCCTTTCCCTTTTGGTTTGTAATCATATACATACAGAATACAGTTGTGTGGCTTTATTGTATATTAAAGTTTGTTTCAGCTATCCGAGCTGACCGAGGTGTGAATTTCTTCCTCTCCCTATTAAACCCCTGCCTGTCTCTATCAGGACAGAGGGATTCCGTCAAGGTAAATCAAGGAGTGGGTACCTCGGTCCCTCGACCCTTAACAAATTCTAATGATTCTATGGTTTGCAATGTTCCTGAAACTATCTACCAGCGACAACCTGTACTGCTCCCAAAACTGGCAGCCCTGACCAAGGAGGAACATACTTCCAGTGCTAAACATCTCCAGAAAAATAAGATGACTACAGAGCTCCCAGGGGGGTTGTGATGGTAATGAGAATATCATCGGTACTACTTTATGAGTCAAAACCTCTGAACTATTGTGTCCTCTGCATTTCTCTGCTGTCATCTTTTCAGTATCACTAGTGGCATGACTGCAGTGGGACAATGCAGAGGAATGCTTGGCTGTTTGTGTCTCCCATGAGGAGAAAGTGTCAATGATATCATCTGATCCATCTTCAATTTTTTTTTTCCTGTAGATTAGAATAGATGAGAAAAGTGATCAGAGAGGAAAACAAAAAAAAAAAACAAAAACAAAAACAAAAAAGAAACAAATGGGGAAAACCAGCTGCTTTCTATCAAAGCAACAAGTGAAGGCTGATTGTATGAAAACGTCCTCAGGAGCAATAAACTTCTAGGTGAGAATGGATTGGATTTGCATTCAAGAAAACAAACATCACATCTAATTCAGGACAGAGATCCTATTTTGGAGGAGTTTTTAGGATAAAGCCAGATCTGTTGCTGTCTAGGTGAAGGAATTAGCACTCGCAAATAGTTCTTTACATCCTGCAAAAGAAGTACTGCCAAAATTTATATCTGCTCTGAATCCAATCCTTTACTTTTCTCTTTGATCTTGCATCGCTGTACTCTATTCCTCACCACTGATGACTCAACATCATGTGTTTATCCCAATGTACACAAGTGGATTAATGATGCAAAGCCTCACAATTTCCTTTCTGGGGGAGAATTAATTGTAAGTGTCCTGTGTGAAGACAATATACTCCCTTTGTCTACTCCACTATTTTTCTGACCTATCTCCCTCTTGAAATGCTTAAGTTTGACCAGTCTGTTAAACAGGTACAAATTCCCTGTACGCAAAATAAGGCAGAAGTATAAAAAAAATGCCTCCTGAATGTCTTTACATCACATCAGCTTGGGTTTGTTAATTTATCTAGGTGTTAGATCAAGACAGAAACAGATGTCTCCGTATCTTAATGACTGTGATGACAAAATGCTGTATCAGTGCATCACTGGTTTTTTGCAGAATTTATTGGGAAAGAATTTTGCAAGCTCTTGAATCGGGAGTACATGTCCTCAGAAGCAAGACACCCGATTCGTTTCACACACTTAAAATTCTTAAAGTTTCAACACACATCCTGCTGGCGTAACTGGTGAAACAGTCATTCAAGTGACATTTGCAGAAGCTGCAGGAGCAGGTAGACAAGACTGAAAAAATACTGTGTTAACTTTCATTTTGGTTTGATTCTGCAGGAAAAGAAAATTAAATAATAGAGGATAAAAGGTAAAACAACACAGGAATGAAGGAGTGTGACCAACAAGGCAAAATCCTGGCATGAGATTATCAACATGGACACTGATACAAAGCACTTGGAGATGGTATTTGATCTACCAAACAGCCAGGTGTTTCCTTTTGCTTAGTGGCAAAATATATGTGGGCTTCTGAACTAAATTGGTAGAAATGGGATGAAATTTAATAGTGCAAAGTGCAATTCTAGGCATATAAATAATAGGGATTTGTGGGTATACAAAGAAGGCTGAGAATAGGAAGCAGACAAGAAGACCTCACCAACATAGCTCTGAAAAAGGCAACCATCATAAGGTCTGCTAGGAAAGGGAATTAATATTTCCATACAAGACATTGGTGAAAGCATCTAGAGCACTCGATATTGATTGAGTATCTCTGAAAAAGAGAAAACCAACCTGCAGGAAAGGGGGATTAAATTAGTCATGGAAAGAGATAAAATGGAAAGGGGGAGCCGAGGAAGCAGTCCAGTTTAGTAGTCCATTGGCCTATGCAAAGCAGGGGCCAAGCAGAGTTGTTCCCTATAAATAACTGGTAATAGCAAAAGGAGAGAAGAACTGCTTCAGCCAGAGTGACAAAGAGAAACACATTTATTTCCACTGTGCATGAACATTTTTACAGCAGAAATGTGATGTTTCTAACTATTAAAGCGGCTTCCAGAGCAGAAACACAAGATGGGTGAAAAGCCTTGAAACAGCAAAATTATTTTAAGCAGGACTTATTTACTTTTAAGAAGGCAGTGCATGATACCAGTGGCGGCAATTCTTGGAGACCGGATTCATCCATCCTTATGTCACCTAGAGCTCCCATTTCAAAGGTGGTTGGTTTGGTTGGGTTTTTTCCCAGGATGCTGTTCCTGTTCCTGCCCTTTGAGCTGCCATTTTGTTTTGCCTGCACTTTACCTTCACCTCCCTGCCACGAGTCTCCTTTGTGCCTGTATTCACTTTTCTCCTTGGTTTTAGGCCATGAGGATACACATTTATCTCAGCATACCTAAATAAATCAAATGCCAACTTTTGCATCTTTTACCTCTGCAAAATCTGTTTACAAATTTTCATGCACGAGACTCACATCAATCTGTGGTTTCAACAATCACATCATTAAAACATGCACTCTGGTGCTGCAGTAAAATTAATTGGTACGATACTGTGAAAATACTTTCAAGGAAAAACAGTAGTCTCTGTGAGCTGTGTCATGGCTTATGGAAGTTGTAAATATGTCTTTGGTTCATCGTGGACACGCATTTTCAAGCTGTACAAGACAATGTCTGAATCCACTATGTTCTGCAGATTAGGGATAGGAACGTTTATCATTCGACTGTTTAAATTTATACATTAAGCCTTTTTTATCTTTGAGTGCATGCTGAGGAACAGATAGAGAACAGCAGCAAAATGAAACCTTGCTAATTTTCAGAGTGGTTTCTTTTCTTCAGGTGCTTTCTCTTCAAAAACACTGATTAACTGCAACATGATATTCTCTCTTCTGACCACATTATTGATGTACGTCTAAGAAAAATGATGTTTTGTCAGCAAGCAAAGCTCAGAAACATTTTATTTGATAGCAATGCTAATCATACAGCCTGGAGAGCACATTGGTGTTTTGTGGCTTGAGTGTAAGTAATAGTACTTTGTTGTGCACACATAGTATTTGAGGAATTCAGATCCAAACACCATATTTTATCTTAAAACTGAACCAGAGAACTGTTTACACAGGAGCTTTATCTTCAGAGCAGCACAGGAAAGCTAATACTTTGCAGAAAAGTGTCTGGAGACCAAAAGAAATTTTTCAAGTGTCCAGCAAAACCCACCCTCCAGACTGCTAGGGAGGCGATGATCAGATTCTCGCTACAAGCAGCTAAGTCTTTAAAGTCCAGCGGATAAAAGCAGTGGTCAAGCCTCAGAGACTAGATATTCCTGCATGAAACATAATACAGCATGAAATGGAGAGAAAGGAGATCCTGTGCTTTCAACCAACAGCTCTTTGGCAATGAGACTGAGTGTAAGCAGATGTTGTTGCTGCATAAACAACCAAGTCCTTTGTCCATACAGGCCTTAAGAGCTTAGTTTCTAATGGAGGGGTGGATGGCCTTGATTTACACAGTTCAGCAATAAGGCTGGAAATACCTTTTTATAGCCCTAAAGATAACTATCATCTTAACGCCAGGCATTTTGTGACCACTTTATAACCCTTAAAGACCACAAATTTACTGCACAACAAAGCAAATGTTTACGGGATATTGCTAACGAGGTTTTCCACCCTTGTCAGAGGCCAGGTCTTGAGAGTCAGCTTTGGAGTTTAAAGTGAGACTCTGAACCTCAAAGCAATTTATTTGAAGCACTGTGAACTTAAGAGGCCAGTAGGTGAAATTCAGAGAATTTTTTTCGCCATTCTTCCTCTCTTTGCACCTTGGTTATAAAAACTGTACACAGGCCTCCTGGCCCCATCATGGTCTACCATGGCTTCCACATATTTGTTAACAAACATCTGAGGTCCGCATTTGCCTGGGCAAAGCTTCCGAGGTTCAACTTCCAGATGAGATCCAGTCTGAGGCAAGGCACAAGGGCAGAATCTATCCTCTGGCCACCCATCAAGGAGACCTATTCACCAACTGCCCTTCAGCTTTGCTTCCTAATCTCTCTCTGCTCAGGGATACATTGACCTGTACTGGGAATTACATCCTTTATCCTCAAAGATGGTATAAAATCATACAACGTGCATGGGATTGCTGTGTTCTGGCTACCTCTATGCAGGTGAAGGAAGGTGTTTTGCCCATTCTGTATCTTGTGTATTTTATACACTGAGCAGACCAGGGCAAGCGAGGCGTTTGCACTTTCTCCTATTGTTCCAGAAGACTCATTGGCTGTTATTTGTTTGCCACGGTGTTGCATATTCAAACGACAAAACTATAAGTTTGAGTAAGAGAGCTACTTCTTTTTCCCAACAAATGCAGCTTGTTTATAAAAACAAACCACCAAGGCAATACAAACAGAATGGAGGGAAGTTTTCCAAGCAAAACAGCAATATTGTCATGATTAATCTCACCTAGTGATGTGACTGATTCCAAGACTGTAAGTCTGTGTGATTTGCTGATGATAAATGCACATTTCTGAACCAGAACACAGAGTACAAATCATTGTGGAAAAGTACTGATAAAATAGTATGCAAATAACAAGTAACTGGTAACTGCAGGTAAAAATGCATTTTCTGTAATATTTATTACTGCAGGTATTAGAAATACACATTATCAGTTTAAGTGCTGTACGTTTTCTCTTTCAAACATGACAGAAATGCAGATTTCTGATCAGAACACAGAGTGCAAATTATTGTGATAAAGCTATACAGTACAAATAACAAATTACTGATAACTACGGGTAAAATCCGTATCCACAATAATTATTACTGCTAGTATTAGACATATACCTTACCAATTATAGTGTTGTATGTTTTCTTTTTCTTATCTGGCAGGATGACAAAATATTTACCTGGTAATAATACGGAAACTGATTTTTTAAAAAAAGGAAGGAATTGCAAGAAGTTGCATGTGTCAGTGGCACTTTAATATGAGATAAAAAGGCTTTAATAAAACAAGTTGTTGTGTTACTATAAGCAAAATAAGCTGTAAATGATACTTCAATTTTTAATTCCATTTTCATTTCCCACTTTTTAACTTATATTGCTTTTTTAATTATAGAAACTCTTCACCACTGGATTAAATAATGTCCTTAATTTAATGTATTTCCCAATTTAAAGAAGTCATGCATAAACCAGACGATAAGGATGTAAATTCTGAGCCATCCGAATCATATTTCACCTCCATTTTTCATAAAGAAATGCATTCGTTGTTTATTTTAAATCCTTTTACAAAGTTTTTTTTTTTCAAACACGACAGAAATGCAGATTTCTGATCAGAACACAGAGTGCAAATTATTGTGATAAAGCTATACAGTACAAATAGCAAATTACTGATAACTATGGGTAAAATCCATATCCACAATAATTATTACTGCTACTATTAGACATACACCTTACCAATTATAGTGTTGTAGTGTTATAGTTAGTCGTTAGTTGGCAATGTCGTTAGTTATAGTGTTGGACAAAACAAGGTCAAATAACATATAACATCAGATAAACGAAGAGCAAAAGTAAATGGTTCGTAATGCCGATTTTTAAAGGTGGTAGGAAAATGTGCAAAGCCGTAGGATTTTTGAAAATAAGGAAAGACATCTTGCACTGAGGATACTGCAAAAGAGAGGTTTTGTTTTAAAGCATTTATTTTGAAAGACAAATACCTCCCTAACAACAAGCCCTTGATGTGTCTGACACGAGAGACATGCAAAAGTCATTAAGGCTGTCCCAGAGGAGCTCCTACGGTTGCTTCACTTTAGGGTGGGTGCGAGTATGCTTAAAATTAAATTACTTTAAAATAAAGTTAGAGCACTAGGCAATATCCTGCTTTTGACTCAGCAGGGTTTCCCGTGAGAAAAGAAAGTGGGCAAAGAGAGCTTAGAAAGACAGACAAACATATTTACCCCTAGGTGGAAGGTACAAATTAAATTAGCTTGCCACAAAAGGGAGATGTTTTCTCCTTCTGTTCAGATGTCATGGTAGTGAGGAAACATCGTCTGGGGCCAAGAAAAATGGCACAAATGCATTCATCTAAGCTACCATTCATCCTGTTCCAAGGTCTAAATAGAGCACATAAAAGAACAGCACTGCTGAAGCACTTCCTTTCCTTAGTTACCAAACGGGGACTTGCAGAGGAACATGGGAGCAGAGGGTGGGGATATTTCCAGCGTGGTTTTTGCTATCGTGGTGGGAATGACAGAGGATGTCATAGACCTGATGAGGCTGGGTGTGAAATGCCATTGCCACGATCTGATTCCCACTTTGCCCCGTTGTTTGCTTCCCGTTGTTCTCAGTGTGGTACATTGAAAGGTGCGCCACAAACTTTTCCTCTCTCCCTCTCTAAAGCTGGAAAACAATAGAAGCACTTCCTGAGAGTCAAGTATATCTTTTATTGTGCCTCATTAATATGCATGTTTTTGGCACTTACTAGGGTTCAGCTGGTACTCTTTCCAGTATCTCATTCTTTATTTATATGAGACTGGGAGGTGTGACCTATGGAGCCAGTTGGCTGTCATGAATTGGAATATTCATTAAGCCTTGTGAATTATGCATTGGACAGCTTATAACACCAAGATCCAAGCTGATCCAGCCAGGACTTTTAACCACTTCCCATTAGGTGGAATGATCCACAGATTGGTAAAAACATACGTATGTTCTGTACACCACAGAAATCACTGTGCCAGTAATCCAGGGAAGTGCTTGGGGATTTTGTGATTCATGCTTAACAAAGTCAATCTAGTCTCTGGTTTTGTATTTATTTTAAGAGTTTTAGGATTGAATTTTTGCTCTTGCAAGCCAGAATCACACTGTGTTCCTCTAGATTTTGAGCTTTCTTTCCAATCATTCAGCAGCCTGTAAAACAAATTGTTTTCTTGTCAGGCTTAGAGAGGTCTGCATCTGGCAAGAAACCCTCTTTATATAGATATCAAGTGCTATTTTTTGTGGAGAATTCAGGATTAAGAAAGAACTCTCGAGAATACAGATACCTACAAAATGAAAACTCTTGCTTGCCTGCTAGATCATTTCTTATTTTATTTGATGAGGTTAAACATCACACAGAGGCTAGATTTGATTTTCATCCATTCTTTCTGGGTTTTGTATGTATAGTAAGGGTATGTTTATCTTAGTGCTTATGAACTAAAGTTGCATACAAAGATTTTACACTCTAAGTCCAGTGGTCAGCATCTTATTTTTATTTTGGTAAGTGCCAATTACACATCCTTCTTAAACTTTATTGTTTATCTAGGGAAGATTTAAAATGGAGGCAAATGGTTAAAGGAAATTTTAAAAAAAAATTGGGAAACTAGACATGTCAAGATTAATGAATGATTCTTAAAGCCTTGGTCACTAATAGTATCAACAGGTCTCTGAGCAGAAAAGTTCTCTTGTCACCTTATGATCTTTTAGCTTGAGATTTGTAGTTGCAGTATGACCCATCTAAGACAAAACTTTAAGAAAATAATAAAGAAACCAAAAATGAACCCAAAAAAATCTTCCACTGAGAAGTCTCCATGTGGATTTGCCATTTGCCATGAAGGGTTATGTACTAGGTTTCAGCCACGGCCTTTCTGCTGAAACATACCTGCCAAGGAGACTAGCAGCTCTACATGAAGCCCTTGGTAGAAGTAAAGCTCTTCTTGTGCAATCTGAATTTGCTGCATTGTTTGTGATAAGTTCCGTGGCCTGGCCTGAAAGTGGTTAGCCTGATCTATGAAAAGGTCACGGGTGAGCCCTGTGTAAAATGGCATTGTTTACAGGTTTTTTAGTGAAGAGATTAGCTGTCATTTATTTCCACATACCTTAACTGAAGAGTTTTAAAGGTTCCCAGCAAGAGCATGTTCTTTTCTCTTTCTCAGCCTGTCACATACTTGTCAGATTCAATAAATTCCTTACCTGAATTATGCAGATGAGGTTTTGTTGTGTCCAGCACCCATCATTGTTCATCTCCACTACAGCTGAAACTTCTAGCAGCCCTCTTGCTTATACTGCCTGATTTCAGCACTCCTTAGGTCAAGACCTTTCAACCTCAGGGCTTGACTTATGCCACAACCATTTGACAAATCGTCCAGGCCTTCACAAAAGCTGGCTGAGCTCCAAAGTGACTGCTCTCTATACTCCACTGTTTCACTGTTTTGACATTTCCTTCTCACTTTTCCCTTCAGTAATTAGACAAAGGAAGAAAAAGACATTTGTGTCCAAGGAATGCTTTCATTTAGGGCTGTGATAAATGGCCACCCTTTCCAAGAAGATATGGTACCACTGTAGGAGAATGTTTCTTCACAAGGAAGCTGAGCAGGGACAACTACCCACTTTCTGCTTTGGGAAGCAAGAGAATGCACAACATTTGCCCCTGTAAAACATGCATAGTGCATCTATTGATCTTACATAGCTTTTTCAACCAGGCAATGTAATGGGGTTGAACAAGTTGCCCAGATTCTGTGTTCGTTCGTTTTTCGTAAATTAGAATAGGACAATGGAGCATGTTCAGCATAACGGATGGAATAATAGATCAAGATGGACTAACAATGTAAATTGTAGAAACAAATTACAGCAGGTATCTGATTTTTTTTAAGAATTCTGGTGTTGGTAGAATGGACAGAAAAGACAGGAACTTGTTATCCCAACAAAAAGAATCTGACCGAACCTTCTTGCTTCTTTGGTTGATTTGTTTCTCAACTTTAGTTTCATATGTGACCTGTAAAAAATAGGTATGATATTTGCATCCTCTGTGTTTGTGAATCTCTGAGTGAAGAACTCTGTGTGAAGCACAAGGCGTTATTGGAAGCAGCAGCAGTTGTAGCATCATTATACTGTCCCCAGTTTAAATCACTGCTTAATTCAGAAGAGTTCATTCTCATCAGAGCACGTTAACCCCTGCTGCCCATAATTTTTCATTAATTTCTCTCGAAATAACACTAATTTATTGGACCATCAATGATTTGACATGTTAGTGGAGCATGACAAATTTGAAAGTATTTTCAATGCATTCAGATCAAGATCTTTTAATTGTAGAAGTTGGTATGGTTAAAGCAAAACTGGCATTGTAATGTCAAATATTTCTTAATAGAGAGGACTTATGTCAGACATGTTTTTGAAAGCTTCATTTAGGTTATTTTGTTAATGCTTGTTGTTCCATTGGAAAGAATGGCTGCCAAACATAAAATAATTGAAACTGTATGTGATTCAGTTGTTGGAGCTGCAGTGAGGAATTAGTGTGTTACAATTCATGGTATTGTTAATCTGTCTCTTCTGTTCATGGTAATGCATTAATCAGAATATTAGCAAATCACATTACGAAATCACTCAAATTATTTTTATGATCTGATACTACATTAGGATTAATAAACCAACAAATCTGCCCTTGGAGTTCTATGCTTGATATATGACCCTTTTCTCCAAGCTTGTAATTAAGAGCAGGACAAACATCAGAATCTTCTGAGTACTTAATTTTGTGTGGCACAGGATTAGCATGCCTTTCTCTGTTTATAGTATTGCGATCTCGTGCCACTACTTGCTCCTCAAGAAACAAGGGAGCTGGAGTGCATTACTTGTAATAGAGTAGGTTAGATGAATTTGCAATGTAATTTCTGTGAAGTATCAACATAACGGGGGAAACAGTGGCATCTAGAAATGCTGGCTTTCAGGAAACTTAAGTTTCTCTTGCTGTCCCTTTTCACTTCTCGCATGCATCATATCCATACAAATCCATAATAAAATTACTGTGGAAAAACTCCTACTACTAAGTAAGGAGGGAGAAAAAAACAACACAAATTTGGCTTGTTTGTTTGGCTCTGAAAACAGAAATGCTCTCTAGACATTTCCCATGTTAACGTGCTGGACCGGATAGTCTTATATACCTGAAATAACACAGTCCCAGGGCTGGTAGCAGGACATATTCCAGCTCATGTGAATGCATTCAGTAGTGGGGTGGGATGGGGTGGGAAATCATGAGAACCTGGTTGGGAAACCTTTTACTAGTATAGCATTATTGAAACAGTTAACCAGGCTGAACCAACCGCTGCAAAACTAATGATTCTGGAAAGCAGAATGGCCACGTCTGCATTCCTTCCTCGGGCCAAGTGCCATGCAGTCATTAGGGTCTTGGCCTTATGGAGTTCAGTCAGATGCAGACTGATGCCTTCCTAGCATTTTCTGTGAACTGCCACAGTTCACATTTTCAGGGGTTGCTCATGGTGGTGTCTTCTTTGAGCTTTCTTCAATCTGTAGGATCTTGTTATGCGGGACATAGTGATTCTTAAATTTAATTGTTTGTTAGTTTCCCACTTGTATCTGGAATATGTCATCACCAGTTTTAGTCTTAAACTTCTATTTACAAATTTATTTTGTGCTTCCATTAAGAACAAACCATGCACTGGTCCAAAGGAACTGCAATAAAAAATAAAATTCCCATCAGAGACTGTACTGCTGAAAAGGGACTGAGAATTTTGACACCTTTAGAGATTTTGTATTAGTAAATATTGGCAACACTTGTGTAATAAACAGTGTATCTATTAGCTCTTTCCACAGCCATAAAATAATAAATTGCTGATAATTTTCTACTGAACTGGATTCAACTCTCATTCGAAAATGCAAAAAAACCCGTATCTTATATTTGGCAACCCATCTTATATTATGCAACCCAGCATAAATAAGAATACCAGAGTAATTATTGTGAAACTTACCCTCAAAAATGCTCTTGGAGAGAAATGCATCAGCCTTCTTAATGGTAAATATTGCTCAATTTTTGTTCAGCCCTCTTAGCTGGAGGTTAAAGGATTCATCTCATGTACTGTTAGATGAAAGCGAGAGATCTAGAGCAGCTTAAGTGTTGTCATCATGCTATCAGAGATTTCCAAGAACTCAAGCAAGGAAAAGTAGCTTGCTCCATGTATGTGCATTGGCTCTTCCACTTTTTTACAGAGCAAAATTAACTAGAAGTGTAAAATGGAAACATGGATTCTGAAGAATTCATTAGTTCATCACGATTACTTCTTCCTATCTCTTCCGAGGATTAAATGAACAACCTTTTATCTAGACCTATGGTAACCAATCCCAGTTTATACCAAATTAATGTAGCTTGTTTGAGCTGGGCAGATGTAATCTGGTCTCATTTATCTGGGCAGTGTTTCCAGGTAGGCTGCAATTAGTGACAGGCAATTAGCAACTTGGCAAAACCAGTACCACAGCATATACACACAGGTGAAGAGGCAAGAGAAATGAGCTGGTTCTGCAATGAAAAGTGCTCGCTTTATGTGTGTGACAATGAAGTTTGTCATACAGGCTTCTTTTAAAAAAAATAAATATTGTGTTCTGGGGTGGGGTTATGGATTTTTTAATGAATTTTGTATGTTTTATTAATATTGAGACACTCTGATAAATGATAGGGCATAGATATGCCAAAGGGTTGCAGATGAAACTTTGTGAAAACAAATCCGTAAGTCCATGCAGTAGTGAGCCTCCAACACTTATGAGAGGCATTGCAGAGGTCAAACACCACTTTTTCTCTCAGTCACAGGCGCATTTACAGCTTGTCTTGCATTTGTTGAAACATTTGTGCACAAGAGAGGTAGACAGATACAATGTAATGTATAAGGTTACACAGTCTCTGAGCAGTTTTTCCGTGGATCTCATGGCTAAAAAGTGCAGAGACCTGTTGAAAAAATGACTGTGTAGACTTTGTAAGTAAGAAAAGTGTGCAAGGGGGTTGGAGACCCTCTTCAAGAAGGTCTCTGGTTGTGTGCCCTTTGTTGGCATTCAGTTTGAGAACTAAAAATTCTGATTTCTTTTTTTTTGTTTTTAGCAGATAACTTCACTTAAAGGAACCACTTAGCTCTGTGGTGCTCTTTCTTCTGTATATAAGTCGTTAGACAAAACAACAAATTCTCCTGTCCCATGGCAGAGGAGCAAAATTAACCTGAAAGATGGAAACTGATGTCTTTGCTGCTTCAAGCGTTTAGACACCATGACTGTATATGTTTATTTTTATATAGCTGATGTCCACACCATTAGGAAGAAGTTGATCACTATTCGTGGCTTGCTTCATAAAGTTTTGAAATGTCAGTAGAGCTTCTTCATGCCTGCAGTAAGGTTCATGAATGATCTTCTTACTCCTTTGGTAGAAAGATATTTGTTTGCATTCTTGAGTTTGCTTTTAACTAGATCAGTCCAATGAAGATTATCCTTTCTGTCTCCTTTGCACTTTTCCATATTTATCAAGGGATTCCTCTTTCCAGAATGCCAAAGATATCTGCAGAGACCAGTTCTGTCTACTTTTTCTCTTAAATCCTCCCAATGCAAGACCACAAAATAATTTGAAACAATAAACCAATGTTATTTCTAAAAAAGCAATTTTCCATTCAAATCCATTCAAAAATACTTAGCGCTATCCGTCAGCAATTATTTTAAAATACTGTAACGTTGTACATGTGAACAGGTACACTTCGGGTTTGCAGACAAAATACTAGTGGAAAAAGAATCTTTAAGCATGTTTTCTTTGCAAATTCCTTGAATATGCCTTCTTAAAATTTGTTTTTCAGAGACAGAAGACTGAACATGATTTTCAAACCTTCTTTTTGCATGAGGATTTTAGTAAATCATGGAAAAGAGGTTTATATTCCTGAAGTGGTGTTGACCCAGACTGCGATCACCACAATTCTCTGCACAGCTAAACACAAAACTCAGCTCCAGAAGCACCTGTTTCTACCCATGATTCAGTTACCAGCAGCAGCACTTTCTTGTTACTGAAAACTATTCTTGTTTTAGCTACATTCCAGCCTTGATAAGCTGCATTATGCACTTTCCCCTTTCTTTCTTGTTTCAGGATAAGTTTGCTGAACCTACCCTAAACAGGACTTTTTCTGCTGATCATGCTGGAAGGTTTTGACCTGGGCCTGCTATGGCAACAAGCCCAATGGCCAGGGCCCAGTAGAAGACAAAGTGAGATGATATATTTTTCTCTGTGCTGATGAGAGAGTAGGTGTTGCTGTTGTCCGAATGTTAACTGATGAGAGGTTAAGATTCAAAATGTTTCATACATATAGATAAAAAGAGAAAGCAAAGCATCAGTCAGTGTACATCTAACATAGGTCCTCGTGTCTGTTTCTGGATCTTTGCGTCAGCATCCCGTAGGTGAAGCTGCTATTCCTATATCATCTCTGATCCTGTTTGGTTGGGTTCCTGGAAAGAACTTGCATTTGGGTGGGCTCCTGCAGACAGCTTGCAGAGATCCGTTTAAGAGATTGGGAGCCAATTTTTAAGCAACATTACTGTCACCGGTTTGGCCGAGGTAAAACA
>NW_010426711.1:10439-14875 GCF_000710305.1 Buceros rhinoceros silvestris | reverse complement strand
ATATTACATAATATGATAAAATTATTTTAGTATATTATTGTAATAATATATCCTATTATTGTAAAGCAATTTATTATTATTATATACAACATAAATTTGTAATAGCATGAATTATTTCAGAAATGCCTTTCAGGTATCTGTGAGATCTTTAGCTTAGTTGCACATCGTTTATTTTAACACATATCAACTAGCAGACTTCCATTTCTGATTTCAAATTTTTCAAATTAGTTTTTTACAAACTTTAATAGACTACAGAAATGTACATAAATTTTGTATGGAATCCTCCCTAATTAAAGCTATTGCATTTTCAAAGAACTATTTTCCTCCAAATTCTCTTAATTTATTATTTGCAAAGTCTTCTCTTTCTACTTAAAAATCTTTTCCAGGATTTTAAGCCCCAAACGTTTCCTAGGCCACCCCAGCACTTTGCACGTTATTGCTCAGAAGTGAGAAAGCTCAAGTCCAGCTGACATCTCTCTCACAGCAACTCTTTTGGCTACTCTAAACCAAGAAATTGATTAAGCCATATTTCCTTCCTTTTCTTATGTGGCCTTAATTAATGACTACAGTGGCAGATTTACAGTACTTTGAAACCGTATCCCACTCAAGTCAAATAAAAAATTTTATTGGCTTCAGCAGACTTTCCTGAAGTTAATTCTTAATCCCATTGTTACTGACCTTCTCTTCTACCAGTGCTGGAGCCCAGCTTTTGCAGTTACCCCAACATGATCTTTACAGCCTGACTGAACTTCCAAACCTGAGGCCAGATCCAGCCCTGGTCCACCTGCAAACCTCTGCAATGTCGTCAGAACTTACCTATCAAAGTTAAGCGGAACGTGCCATGGACAGATAAACGACAAGATTAACATCAGCATTCCTTACCAGTTCCAATGCTACATCAGCTGTCAGGTTCTGATCATCCAGGCATAAGACATGTTTAGAGGATGAATCACCAGATATCAGGCGCAATTTTTCTTCCTGGACTTTTTTCTTAGAAAGGCCAATGGTAAAAAAATGTATTCCAAGACTCCTAGCTGCTGTGGCTATACCCTGGACATTAGGACTGTTCGGATGATCCACACCATCAGTCATCAGAAAAGCTACTTTCACACTCTTCTTGCGACCTTCAGTTTTAAACAGCTGTGTGGCATTGGAAATTGCGTAATAGGAGTAGGTGCCATGACCAATAAAGCCCAGAGACTTGATTTTCTCTTTAAAATTCTTCACATTTTTCCAGGCTGTAAAGGGATGATCAATGCTGACTGTGCTGCTGAACTGCATACTTGCTAGTTTGACATTATACTTCTGAGACTTAACTGGCTTCATCTGGAAAATGCTGTCAGTTAAGTCTTGAACAAAATTCTTCTGTAAATCAAACAACTCATTTCTGGCACTTTCTGAACTGTCCAAGATAAAGACTGTATCAACAAGACACATATAACCTGTAACAAAACAAGAAAGTTAGATCTATGAATGATGGGCACCCCTGCACACCAGATTCCAGGTAATTCTCTGCAACAATCCCAATCCTGAAATCATTTCCCCCAGGATTCCTCTGTCTTCCCAACAAAAATTCTACAGAAAAACTTCACTGTAAATGCCAAGAAATCCTAGTCAATCCAAGTCAAGTAACTAAATCTACGTTACTTTAATTCATACCAGTATTATTAAATACAGTCAACAGACCAAAACTTTCAAATTAGGGTCTTGATGGGATTGTTTTAGCATTTTAGTTGATTTCATATACAGAATTTTCCACACAACATTTCAAACTAAAAATGAGGCTCCTTATCATTTATCTTGAAAGAGATATGAGTGTCAATGAAAATCATAGATCAAACTGGACTGACCAAGTAAATGTCACCAGAGTATTTTTGAGGTCTGACAGTAAAAAAAAAAAAAATTAAAAATCACATTTTATAAACGTGTGGAGGCATACAACATGGTCAATGAGAAATTTTAAGAAAATGGTTTTACCTTCATCTTTTTGTATGAGAGAGTAAGAATGCTTTCCCTTCTTTCTGTTTTGCTCACATACTATGTGGTTTGTTGTCACAGCCAGCAGTAAAAAGCAAAAGAAAAAATGTTTTTCCAACATGGTGACTTTGATCCCAAATCAGACAACTTTTCCTTCCTGTTAAAAGTAAAAAACAATTGTGACTATTTCATTAACTGATGCAAATAAATAAATACAGATACTTTACATACAGAATACACATCTGTGGGAAACACAATTCTAGAGACAACACATATAAAACAATTCCAGAAAGTCACTGGGTAGGTGATTTACATATAGCAGCCAGTACAATCCCATCTGTAGCTCCCATGTATATGAGAAGCTGTTTTATTAGAGAAGAAATATGGCTAGCACAAACACAGTGCTCCCTTTTCTTAGAAAAGAGCCAGTGCTATCTTTAGCTTTCATCTGAACATATAACAAAGATAAAAGAAATTGTTACTAATGCATACTGCTATTAACATACATTGCTATTAAACTAATTATATTGAATTAGCAGAAACATTATAGGAAACATAGAATACAGTTTGTTTCTAGACATCCCTAATTGTTAGGAATAAACAAAGAACAGGGTGTTTTGGGATTCAGATACATTGCCTAGGTCTGGAGCATCAGTATGAACAACTTATTCTTCTAAGAAACAATGGCTTAGTAATGAAATTCAACAAATGAATGTATTATTAATGTTACAGGGCTATAACAGATTGTGTGCAATATTCACCATAAAGGCAATATTCTATTATAATGACAATATACGCTAATAAAATAACATTACAACATTTAAGTCAGCAATTCAACATATTTCTAGAGAAAAATGAAGTCCATTAAAACTGCCTGTAATTTACAATAATTAATTTTAAATATCACTAATAACAAAGACAATATATTAAATTTAAATATCCTTCCTAAATCCTCTTTTGAAGTCCTTCAAGCAGTTACAGATACAGAAATCATTAGTGCAGTTCTTTAAAAACAGAAAGGAAATAACTAAGTCTCTTACCTTCAAAGGCATTTGAAAAGCAAATTGTGTATTGAATAAGCTGTCAGTGCAGAAAATATGTCCAGTAGGTCATACTGGAAAATGTTCTGTTTACAAAAATAATTTGTAAATAAATAGCCTATCCACTTGTAAATGGCTCTGCCCAGCATCTAGATTCTTTATGGTCCACTGCTGTTCAGTTAGCACAAAGTTTAAATGAAGATAGTTAGGCACTGAGCCAGGGCTGAGTGGGAGACCAAGCCATTTTATTAAAGGGACAGTGTCAGCCTGGGAGCACGAGTGTTTTCCTATTTTTAATAACTGAACTTTTATGTCAAAAAACTCACTTCTAGACAAGCTGCATCTTTACTCATCACTTTACCAGGCACACCTCTTCAGCTTGTCTATGTTAACGCTGCAGCACTGGCTAGATCGGAGATGTGAGATTAGTACAATACCATGTTTAGGCTAGAACTGAATACTGACCTGATGCTTTGCGATTCTGTCAGGACCATAAGCATGTCTCAAAGGTGTCACTGCATTAGCAATTACAACAGTAAAAGATAACTTTAAAAACTTCTTCCTGAGCAGTCTTCCTCAGAAATTCTTCTGCTCCTTAAATCCTCTGAGGGCTCAGACACAGACAGGACATCTAAAAGGGGCTGTCATTTAGGTAGTGAATCATATTTGCTCTATCTAATGGTAGGCTTCAGAGTAAAATTGTATAGTCAGTGTTAAGTAAAAATGGGAGTAAGTATGCCAATGGTAGGTCTCAAGGAATCATGACATGCCTTGAGGGAGTTTTGTGCAGATGCCCAGGCTCTGGACAGGCATGGCCTACAAGGCAAGACATCCCTTGGCACCTTGGTAGCATGACAGAATGGAGAGCTTCTTCACATGGTGCTGCAGAAGGGAAGACTTGGCCATCATCACCGGGATGAATCCCTGGACAGCTATGCGATTAAGCATTGAAATGATTCAGTTACAGATTTAAAAATTTATTAATACTTTGAGCATTTCAAAGAGAATCATAAGAAGTTCTTTTTGTTCCAGCACCTGATGGAAGTTGCCCGTTGAAATGAATACCTCTCATTATCCAGAAGACACTTTCAGCACAGCAAGTAAGAAAAGAAGCTTAGAAGCTTAGAAATTGTTGTCTTACCAAAAAAATATGAAAGTTGAGGCTTTGCATTGTCTGTAAGTAGTTTCTGCTTTTTCAGTTTTGTAGGAAGAATGTATCTGAAAGATGAAAAGGCAGAGAATACCGAGTGTCTATACTTTCATTTTGATACTGCAGATTTATTTAGGTCATTTAGTAGAAATAGAGTGAATACCATGCTACATACCCTAACACCCTAACCCAATTGTCATTGATATCTTTCTTGAAGGCATTCACCTTTCCAAAAAATGCTAAAGCACATCTGTATATTTTGCATCAAA
>NW_010426711.1:0-10341 GCF_000710305.1 Buceros rhinoceros silvestris | reverse complement strand
TCTTTCCCAGCATGCCCTTTAGAAAGCTGTTAGAGTACAACATGGTACAGTTGCTCTCAGAGCATTTCCAGTCTTCTGATCAAGAAATTTCATTAACAAGGCTGATTATTAGCTACGATTCAGATTTTATTATACAAAAAAAAGAAAGAAAAAATAGCTATAAAATATTAACATTAACGTTGTTTCGTATGCTAAATTACAAATGCAAAATGGAAAATATTAAAGCCATTTAGTGATTCCCTAAGCCTAAGGCAACAAGAAGGACTTTTGTGAATATACAAGTAGAAGACACCCAGCCTTCTGTGATTATAAATCCCCCTAACTATGCCTGCGCAGCCTATCTACTACACCCATATAAACCCAGTTAAAGTTAATGGGAGAGATTTCCTCTATGTCAGAGTAAACTTTTTTCCCTCCTGCAGAATCCTGAGAGCCTCTTGTCTAACCTAAGTGAATTTCATGCAGTCAGCCTTTGAGTTCTTTAGCTATTTTCTACCAGATTTAAAACAGAGATACTAAGTTTGTGCACCTTTATTAAGAAACAGGAGCCATGTAGTGAATTCTGCATTTGGTGGTACCTACAACCACCACCCCCTGACACACACACACATGGCAAAGAGAGGTCAGTCCTTACCTGACCTTCCTCCACTGGCTGCTCAGTCTAGATTAACTCACAAACCTGGTGATCAGAGCCCAAGGCTGAAGACCAGAGATGTTGTTTGCTAACTCTTACCAGAACAGAAGGAAAAGATGTGGGTAGGGGTGGTGGGAGCAGTGAGGACAGGAAAGAGGAAATGAAGACAAAACTTAAGTGATGTGGGAAGGGAGCAGAAGTACTGCAAGAGACAACTCCAAGCACTGGAGGAGCACTGGGTGCACTGCAATAAATAGAAATATTAGGAAATCTGAGGTTACTGTTGTATGGCTGGGAGACTAGGGGATGTAGGACCCAACGAAAACCAGCATCAGTTTCATTGTTCATCAAACAACTTGCTGTACTGGAAGGCACATTTCATAAAAAAAATGGATATAAATGTTATACTGTTCTTGAAGGAAGTTAAAACAGCTGTTTTAAATTGTTTTAATTTGCATTGCTTGTCTTTCTTGGGTTTTATTTCTCTCTCTGTTTTTTTCATTTTCATTACAATTTATTATCATCATCATCACTATTATTTTATTTTATTTAAATTATTAAACTGCTCTTATCTTAACCTATGAGTTTTCTCACTTTTACCCTTCCAATTCTCTTCCCCCTATCCTCCTGGGGAGGTGGGGGGAATGAGTGAGCAGCTGTGTGGTGCTTAATTGCTGGCTGGGGTTAAACCATGGCTGGTTGCATGGAAGAGCTGTACATCTGCCATATGACTGCACATAGTACCATTTCTATGCAGAATGCTGCCTTTGTTACAAAAAACGAGACTAAAGAGTTGAAATGGAATACAATCTTTTACACTAAGTATCTGTTAATGCTATATATAGATGATAATTACTGGCAGCATCCAGCATCTGTTGGATCAGACATAATGGTGATGATTAAGCATTTCACTAGTAACAAATTCGTCACATGGATCACTCATAATGTTTACATACTTATTCTTACCCTTACCCATGCTTAGAACAAGACTTGTAAACAGCCTGTCCATCTAGAAACAGCTTGTCAGCTATATAGAACGATGTTTTTTTCAGCAGTCATCAAGGTTTATCCACGCTAAGTGCCAAAATAAAATTGAGTGAATGGATTTCCAGCTGCATTCAAAGATTTCTCAGGGTTTTTGGACCTGCAAACATGACTCTCATCTGGCAGAGAACAGAAAATGCTAACATTTATGGCTTTTTTTAGACATAACAATTTGACCGGTCAAATACACACATAACCTGGTAGTTCTCACAAACGTACAGCATTCAGATAGCAATGAAGTCAAGTTTGGTTGTATTTCTCTGGCTAGAAACTCTATAGATCTGTTACATGTTGTAACTGGTCTCTGGAAACAGCCTAAGCCCTTCTGCACTACTTACTGTTCTTTGGAAGTACAACAAGGATCTTGACAGTTCTGTTACAGGATTGCAGATTTGCGACTCTAAACTTTATTTTTTCACTAGTCTTGTCATTCCACAGTTTCATAGCTTTATATTCACTTAGAAATCAAATTTGATGGAAGCAATGCCTCCAGATTTACAGCATTTTTAAAAAATGCTACTACTATTTTTTGCTAAGCTTTTTATTACACCAGTATTTCAATGGCTGCTCTGAACCACACGCTCAGCACATCTACCTCCCAGGATTATTGAATTTAAATGCACTCATTACATGACTACACTAAAGCTCTGGTCTGCAATACAAAGTTTTATCTGTAAAACTCATTTTACGTTGCTACAGAATTTTGTTAGAAAGCCTTTAGTTCATGCATTCATGGTAAGTCATGTACTCTTTTTATTGGAAAAAAATCACGTATCGGCTTTCTATCCTGGCACAATACCTGTATTTCTTGAATACTTCCTGCTATTCTTGTTACTGCAATGCAAAAACGGTAAAGCCAAATAAAA
The DNA here is from genome assembly GCF_000710305.1 of Buceros rhinoceros silvestris. Classification (NCBI taxonomy): domain Eukaryota; kingdom Metazoa; phylum Chordata; class Aves; order Bucerotiformes; family Bucerotidae; genus Buceros; species Buceros rhinoceros. Next base: position 7,797 of record NW_010426711.1, on the reverse strand, counting down.
GAGAGAGCTGACAAAGATAAGACAGAGTTTCTGTATGAAAACAAAGTAACCGATGATTCTGTAGCTTGGAAAGCCACAACCAAATGCAAATGTGATACAGATCATAAAAGTATGAAGGAAAGTAACTATTCTATAGTACATGGATTTAATACATCAAAGGACTTCCAACATGGATCAGTTTGGTTGATGACATTAACCAAAATTGACAGCCCTAAATTTACATTTTTTCCCCCAGTATGCTTCTTACTTAATAAGAATGAAAATAGTTACTATAAAGAATGGTAGATTTTTTTCTAACTAGGAAACGCAGCTAGTGGTTGCAATTTGAAGTAAATATTTTAAAAGTTAATTTAAAAAACCCCACTGTTCCTAGTACTTAGTTCAGTGCCATTGTTATTGATACATTATGTAACTAAAGCCATGATTATAGGTCTTTTAAAAATCAGATTGCAATAAATGTATCAAAAGGATAATTCAGCTGCTGAATTCAATTTATGTAAACTATAAAGCCATTTATGCTATCTAAACCCTGCCCTCTGGTGTATCTACACGATAATGCATAATGGTAGTGTTTCATACTAGGTGACTCATTTAGCATTTAATCAGGACACAGCCAGTAAATGAGGCTACTGTCTGGGCAAAACATTTGCCCCCTTGTAATGGAAGGTAAAGATGGAGATATTTAAAAACTAAGATAAAACAGAGGGATGACATCTCCTGGAAGAACTGGTTTTACTCCTTAGTTCCTATCTGATCCTGAGAAACTAAATAGTCATTTCAGACATTCTCTTTCAGATACCCAGATTGGGAGCACCAGTACCCAACACCTGGATCTTCTGAGCACTACAAAATCAATGAAAGCTGAAAGTGATCAGTGAATGTATCAGCAAGATAGTATGATCTGCTGAAGCAAGCACAGCTTCAGGCTGTCAAAGACTTCAAATGACAGCCTTGTTGTCACTTAGGAACACGTGTAATACTGGCCTTAGAAATGTTCCACATCAGTCTTAAGGTAAATTATTACTTAGAATTGCAAGAGAACAGAGTAAGAATTAAAACAGTAACTCGTCCAAAACACACTTACGTTACATCCTGGCAGTCTGATTCCTGAAAATTCACAAGCCCCTTTTGGACTAGGCTCACCTTGTTTTCCCTAAAAAAAAAAACCAAACAAAAAACCTACACAAACAACAAACCCCGAAATGTTAATATAGAATCATTTTTGTAAAATGCTTTTTTTTAAAAAAATGTAAAATTCTGTAAAATATAGAATTTTGTAAAGTGATTCACTGATGGCTTAAAGCAAAGACAACCAAAGTGGTTGTATCATCTGTTGTGTAGCCACAAAGTTGGTACAAAAAAATACTGGATGGCAGAAGTGCTTTGGGCAGGCTCAGCAATGGGGAACCTGGTTAGAATATAGCATATTTCATCTTCAAATCTTTTAAATAACCCTTTGTAAAGTCTCTACACTTCAATCTATTTTTGTAAGCACCCAGTGACAAAGGTTGCATATCATAATGTATGATACAGTTCAAGAGAAATTCTCTCTATAACAGCTATTGATAGTGACCCAAGCTGAAGAGTCACCTTTTATTTCATGAGTTTCCCTAGAAGCCTGGGAGCTTAAATATTTAAAAAGGCTCGTCCTCAGTCACATATATCCCTTGCTCTATCCTTTTAAAATCATGCTTTTTGTTCACAGATTACCTTTGGACTTTGAACACCCAAACCTTAGGATGGCTTCTGTCCAGGTATTCCTTCAGGACCCTGGATACCCTAAAAAGACAAAGTAGGAGATTAATTTCAAAACTCCCATGGATTAATTTTTCGATTAATAAAATTAACAATTACCTGCAAAAGGAAATAAATGTGTCTGTGAAAGCCTTGCTGTCTTTATTTCAATTCCCCTCACTCACATTTCTATGCATCTCAGTGAGTAACAGGGACAGCAACAACTAATACTAATGGACCAAGTGAAGCTGAGACGTTCTTTCACTCTTACCCAATCCTACGCAGTGGCATAAGATGCTCCGCTGTCTAAGAACAGTCACCTTTCTTACTCAAAAGGTTTGGTATTTTGAATCCTTCAGTTAACAAATGCACAAGGTGAAAGCCTAGGTGGGCCAACTGGACCTACTGAATCCTCAGAACCTTTTTCACCCTGAAAATATATGGCATTTTAGTACAGTAACTTGCACTAGGATACATGAAATCGTAGAACATTGTGATAACCACTCCATATACCAAGAATGAAAGCATGATCTGTACAAACCAATGGATTTTCAGTAGAAATACTAAAACCTAGGGAAAATAGTCTTGCAATCTGTACGTACAACTTTTGCAAACACACTGCTGAATCTGTAGAGTTTGGCATCATTTTAAAAGGACATACATTTTACACAGACTGAGAGAACTTTGAGCCCAGCTTCAAACTCCCTATGTAATTAATACTTTCTCTTACCCAAAACCAGATAAACCAGAACTATCAGGGATGCATCATGGCACAGAGGTGTACAATAGCACATCTGAGACAGTTTGCTAGTTTCCATCAAGCAGCAACTTTTGCAAGTTTAAGAGTCATAATCCAAAACACAAGTGATGCGAATGACAGCGAGGTCAGACCACAACTTTTTTCTTTTCCTGTAAAGGGAAGAGTAGCAATAGACTTACTAAACTTCATTAGAAATTGCCATGTCTTTAAGAAGTCAGTGTTCACATCGCCCTGCAACATGCAAAACTCTGGTAGTATTTAGGTGTTCTGTTTCCATATTCATGAACGGATTTGGCTAGCTTGGCTAGTCCCCTTTGGCCAGACATGACACAAATATTATAACTCTCAGAGATAATAAAAAAGCCAGCCTTCCATGAATCAAAGATGGAAAAGCATAACAAAGTCATAGGGAAAAAACCTGTTTCCAACTACTATATCAAAAACCATTGACTAGCCTTGATCTCTTATGACATTTAAGACATCTTTAAAGAAGAAAAAAAAGCTCAAAATGGAGTTTCTACTGTACAAAATCCCTACATAATTAAAAATTCTTAAAGAACTCACAGACTTTTACATGGAGCAAACCTATGTGAAACTCTCACTTCTGCTGTCAGAATAACAAAAAATGTAAATTTATACCTAATTCATGAGGAGAAATTGCTGAAAATAGTTTGAGATACAACTGCATGAAAGCATTTCTCACATACGGATTAGACTTGAGCAGATTTTAAGGAACATAAAGGGGACTGATCAGAAGTGTAAGCAGTATCTGAGAAGCTAGAAAATGTATGATTAAAATGAGACTTGCCAAGAGTCAAGCTGAATTACATACTTAATGATTTTTTTATGTGTAAGCTTATTTAGTCATATCAATTACAAGGAGCAGGAAAACATAAAAAGCAGCTATCAAGCAATGGTGATGAAGAGATTAATAACCATCTTGATTAGACAAAGCTAAACAAATATTCTGCATTACTTAAAGATGCTGCTATTGGACAAAGGTGCAAATGTAGATAGATACAGGGAAATTAAGTGGGAAATCACTGTGCAGAAAACAGAAGCAAAGATCCAAGAGTTTAAAAGGCTCAGAAACTTCTGAGAAATTCAGAGGGTCACTAAGCAAATACTGTTCCAGCATTTGTTTTGTGATCAGCACAATTTCTGAGTAAGGTAGAATCATCAGTTAGAAAATGTGAATGTCCCAACAGTTCATGTGATGTAGTAACTATGATGCAGTGATCTCTGAGAAGGTGAAATTATTCTGTACTCTTCAACACCAAAATAGCTCTTGTGTTTCTGTTAATCTTTCTTAGTATCTGTCATTAAAGTAACAGCACTTACTGGTTCAAAACACACTGTTTCATTTTTAGGTTTCTCTGCCACTCTCTTGTGAGGAGACACAGGAAGCACCTCTTCATAGTTTGTGTATATGTTAGTAGTATATTTGGACCATCATCAGAACTAAAGAAATTACTAAAATGTCAGATTCCCTAAGCTGCTGATTCCCTAGTACCTAAAGAACTTCCTCTTAAAATCAAAGTTAGATTATGTGATTACCGCAAGTCCTAACTAAACTCATGTCCCATACTTCCCTATGGTAAAACATCAGGAACACACAAACTGGAGTCTGTCTTTGTTACATAAAGAACCAGCAGGTGATTATTGGAAACAGGTGTCAAAAAAGTCACTCTGTCCCACTTCAACAGTAGCACAAGAGATGGAATGATGAAAAATGAATCAGATAAGCATGAAAATACAGGCTGTCAGTTTTGCCTTTGATATATGATAGACTACTGTTTGAATTACTCCTAACTTTTCCACACATTTTGGCCTCTTTATTCATCACAACAGTTGCTGAGTTCCTAAAGATTACTATTATTAAAGAAAAAAATGCTGATTTTACGAGGAAAAATGCTTTTAAAATTGAAGGAATATTACAATGAAATCAAAGCCAACTAATTGTTGCACACATTTGTCGCTTAATTTAATAAACCCTGTGAACATGTAATACATGAAATGTATTTTATTGGATAATACAAATTCTCCAGCATGTTTAGAGACAAGAAAAAACAGGCAACAAACATTAATGCAAATGACGTCCATCCACATGTTTTTAAACTAAAGGCACTAAATACAGGGAGATTATTGGAAGGATGGAAGAACAATGGCTTATCACGTTTTCTTTAAAAAGTCTTGCAATAAAAGCATTGGAAAGATCATTAAAAATTATTTACTGCAATTCAAAAGAGAAAGTAGAAAAATATTTGAGAAGGAAGCCAAAGACTCTTTTCTGCGAAAATAAACAAATATGAGAGGCAGCTAACATAAGGAACTAAGAACCTGACTCTAACTGTGCCATAAAAACCATCAAAAATGTGACATATTTCCAGGACAAATATCAGCCTTTGTATCTGAAGAAGGAAGTTACTCAGAGGGAACCTGAAATTGTTCAACTAGCACTTTGGTTTGTAATTTCTATTTCAGACAATTTTAAAGAGACTTAATAACGAAAAGGTAAAAGTGCACATCTCTATGGCTTGCAGAAAAGCAGTTTCTGAAATCCTAATCATGTAGGACCAAGGAAATATCTTTTTTTGGTTTTTTCCCCCCACATTCCCTACTCTTTCCAACCTCAACCATTCTGTGAACCCGTGATATTCTGTATCTGCGGTACTCGTTCCCTCTATTCCAGAGATGCTCATGCCCAGGCAGTTGCACTGCAGTGGGAAAATCCCATCCCCTCTTTGTAGACACAGAGTTAGCAACATACAACAATGTTTATGAGGCCCCTGCTACAATTTGCAACTCTCTACAGATTCCTATCTCCCCTCCAAAACGGCTGTAGGAGTTATAACACCTAACAGCTGCTACAACCCCTTCCAGTAACTGCTGAGACAGAAAACATCAGGGACCTGCCCCTGACAACAGCTAATGAAAAAAACCCCCATGTGTTGGACAGTTGCTACCAAGGGGGCTCGCTCTTCTGGTTTTTCTCAGCACCAATACAGAGCTGTTAAATAACCACAGCACTTTTGAAACTGCTTGATCAGTTTCAGTCTCTGCACTGTGGGAGGAGTTACTTTGCCAGTCGTTCGGGGACACAGTGGAAGCTGTACTTTGGCTCTTTGAGTAGCTTGCCGGAAATTCCAGCATCAGGAAAAATGAACTGGTAGGTCCTCAGTGAGAGGAAACAACCACCACAGCACCTATGGAGGTCCCAGAGGAGCAACTGACTGCACCAAGCAGCAAATTCTTGGCATTACTAGAAATGCATTTTTGCCCCCAAATGTGTACCATTTATTTAGATTGTGTATCAAATACACAATGAACTGTCAGAAAACTATGTAAGAATATTTCAACACCCTACGTTTCACTTACCTGAGGTCCCCAAGGTCCCTTAGGGCCAAAGGGACCTGCCAGTCCCTACGTACAAAGAAAGGAAAGAAAAAAACCAAAGTATTTTATTTATTAACTTTTCATAACAATTACTAATAATTTGATTGGATTATAAAAATTGTAAAATACATTTAAAATAAAACATATTCAGTATTAATTCTTAAACAATAACTTAATAAAAAGATTTCTTTTAAACAATATGCCAATATTCGGCATTGAAATACGCTGAACCATCCTCCTTCATACCAAGCTCAGTCTTTTGGGGCCCTTTATAGCCCTTCTTAGTTCATTATGGTTTCTGACATTTTACAGATGACAAATGCTTGTTCCAGCATTATCTTTTACCTAAAAAAGTTACCTAAAAAAGTCTTATAATCTGTCCGAAGAGATTCTATGTGCAGTTTCCTTGGCTGCTTATTTTATGTTCAGGTGGCCTTCAAAACATGCCCTCAATAACTTCCCGTTATCTGATAAAAGTTTCCTTGGGCTCCTTACAGCTTCTTAAGGGGTTGTTCAAAACATTTGTTGCCTTTCTTATATGAGATATTAAATAATTCCTCTCTAGACTGATGTTTCAATTTTTTTTTCCTGTAACTCCCTGAAGAGATGCTACAAAGCCCAGGGGAGACACGAAATTTCTTGTTCCAGTTACCATGTTGCACGCTACTTTTTCTTCCTCTTGACAAAACGTCGTTTTCCTTTCAGCTCTTTATTGAAATACTTTGATAAACAGCTGCTCTCTTGGGATTTACAAATGTTTCCATTTTATAAAATGTAAAGAGAACTACTTAGAATTACTATGGAGATTTAGTTATGAACCACATAAGTCTGAGCAGTGGCAATAAGACCTATTTTTCAGTATTTCTTACTTATGTAGGTGAGCTAATTTTGAGTTTATCCTCCATGCCTCAGTACTGAGGCTTCAGCAGAGTCTACAAAGACAAACAGAGGCTCCTATCTGGCATCTGTAGGGCCTGGATGAGACTCCACACCCACCTGCGATTCCCACCACAGAGCACGCTCAAAACCAGAGATGGAACAAAGGACGCGCCCAGAGACCGTGTCTGGAACAATCTGTCCGGTCACTGACAGGCTGTGGTGGGGTGCCACGGCCTTTACCAAGGTTGCTCAGTATTTCCTGTTTAGGGGTCCGGGTTTTGTTGTTTACAGCTTTCTGTAAATTTAAAGACCTAAACGGAAACTATTCCTGCCAGATGTTTTCCCTGGTTTAACTGAGGCATCCAATCACCTCCAGGAGGGGGGGCTAACAAAAAACAAGCATTCTTCTTTTGTTAAGTAAAATCCACACCCTCAGTGCTGTAAAGCAGTAACATACACTTCAGAAAGCACAGAGAGCTCAAGGGAGGGGAACAAGGGATGTACTTGCCACAGTTTTTCAGCAGATCTATTGAATGTTGGACAAACGGTGATCTTTTGGAAAAGCCAATCTGCACACACTCATGAAACACGGACTGGAACAAGGAAGAGACCTTGGAAAGAGAGAAGCTAGAGGGGTGAAATACAAAAACTGATGAGCATGAAGCTAAGAGAGCTTCTGGAACCAGAAAACTCATTCCGTCCCCTACTCCTGTGTGGGAAGGACTCTGCGAGGCCAGTCAGACTACGAACAGGCAACAGCAAACTCCAAATCAAATGACGTTTTGTCGCCTCAGTGCCTACCAGCTGCTTTTTTCTGTGTAAGTAACGAGGTCCGTTGCTCCTGCTTACTAGTTACTACCAGCAGCGAGTGACAACTGGTGTTTCTGGCAGCTGGGCTCTCCCTGCCTGTCACTGGCACGCTCATCAACACCATCCTTCCAATGGTGAGACACTCACTGACAACAGCAGATACAGCAGGAGGAGGATTTCAGGAAATAAACCAGAGCAGGCGTCCAGAGACCCTGCCC